>NW_022436957.1:23190871-23476999 GCF_009761245.1 Sapajus apella
GAAGAAACAAAGTTAGCTAAGCCTGGTGGCATATGGTTTTAGTCTCAGCTACTCAGGAGGCTGGGGCAGGAGGATCACTTGAGGCCAGGAATTCAAGGCTGCAGTGAGCTATGTATGATCATACTACTGCACTCCAGTACGGGATGTCACATCTCTATTAAAGAAAAAAAATAAGGCCGAGTGCAGTGGCTCACCCCTGTAGTCCCAGCACTTTGGGAGGCTGAGGGGAGTGGATCACGAGGTCAGGAGTTCAAGACCAGCCTGGCCAAGATGGTGAAACCCCATCTTTACTAAAAATGCAGAAATTAGTCAGGTATGGTGGCAGGCACCTGTAATCCCAGCTACTCAGGAGACTGAGACAGAGAATTGCTTGAACCCAGGAGCTGGAGATTGCAGTGAACCAAGATTGTGCCACCGCACTCCAGCCTGGGTAACAGAGTGAGACTCCGTCTAAAAAAAAAAATAGTGAAAATATTTTTTAAAAAATTTTAAAATTTTTTTTAATTAGTAAATATTGGGAAAATGTATTTACATCGTATTAAGATATTTATTAATCACAAAATATCCACTTTATAATAAAGAAGCCTGGCCCATATCACTTTCACCAAACAATTTGGGTTTTTTTTTTTTTGAGATGAAGTCTCGCTGTGTCACCCAGGCTGGAGTGCAGTGGCGTGATCTCTGCTTACTGCAACCTCCATCTCCTGGGTTCAAGTGATTCTCCTGCCTCAGCCTCTTGAGTAGCTGGGATTACAGGCACATGCCACCACGTCCAGATAATTTTTGTATTTTTAGTAAAGACGATTTCAACATGTTGATCAGGCTGATTTCGAACTCCTGATCTCGTGATTCGCCTGCCTAAGACTCCCAAAGTGCTGAGATTACAGGCATGAGCCATGGCACCCGGCTGTCACCAAATAATTAATGTTAACTTTGTCATTGGTGAGTCAAATATGCATTATGTTCTTTATGCTATGATATACTGAGAGGGATACATCATATCTGATGTATTCTTGACAAAAATGCACAAGATCAATCTAAACAAGACAAAAAATCTGAATTGATTGACATGGTATAAACTAGTTTATACTCTTCCAAATATCAACATACTTCAAGCTTGAGAAACTCTTCCAGATTAAAGGAAACGAGTGAGACAGAACAATTAAGTTCAAATTCTAATCCTGAATTTCATACTGGAGTGAATTTTATTTTCTATAATGGATGTTAAGGAATAATTGGCAAAATTTGAATGAAGAGTGTTTATAGACCAGGCATGGTAACTCAAGTCTATAATCACAGTACTCTGGGAGCTGAGGGAAGTGGATCACTTGAGCTCAGAAGTTCAATACTACCCTGGGCAACATGGGGAAAACCCTTCTTTGCAACAACAACAACAAATTAGCCAGTTGTGGTGGCACAGGCCTGTAGTCCCAGCTCCTGAGGAGGCTGAGGCAGGAGGCTCATTTGAGCCCTGGAGGTGGAAGTTACAGTGAGCCATGATCACACCACTGTGCTTTAGCCTGGGCAGCAGAGAGACCCTGTCTCAAAAAAAAAAAAGTGTTTTTGCATTGATGTCAATATCTTGACTTTGATAATTGTACTATGTTTTTGTAAGAGAATGTTCTTGTTTTTATGACAACACATTGTAAGTATTTAGAAGCATCATAACTCCAGCTTATTCTCAAATGTCCCAGATAGTTCAAAAATATCAAAAATATACAGATATAAAAAATATATAAATATAAAATTATATACGTGCATGTATACATACTTACAAATAAGTAGAGAATAGCAAAGTAGTTGTTATTCACCAAATTTAACATTTGGGAAATCCAGGAAAAGATGGTTTGGATAACACTCACATTCTTTTTGCTCTAAACCTGAAATTACATGACAAAATAATTCCAAATTCAACGTTTTCTCTTCTTCCTTTATTTTACTTGATTTCCCTTTCACATTTGACATTGTTCACCAACTCTTCTCTTGAAAATCTGTATTTCCTGAATTGGATGATACTGAATTCTGTGATATTAGAAACACTTCTTTGGGCAATTTTGAAAACACAGATTTTCCCTAGGGTTTCTGGTCTTTTTGGTCTATACATTCCCTAACTAATGACATCTAGTTCTGTGGCTTACACTGCCACCTTGGGAGTTAAGAATTCCCAAATTTATATTTCAAGCCTAGATTTTCCCCTGTGTTCCCTACTCTTTTAACCAATTTCTTGCTGGATGCTTTCATCTCAATTTTCTACAGGGAATTTATACTGAAAATGTTCAAAGCTGTACGTGTTATTTTTCTTTTGAAACCCAATTGCTTCTTTTGTGTTCCTATACTTATTGATCACATCAGTCACTGCAGTAAAAAACACAGTGGCATCCTAAGTTGTATTCACCCAATTCTATACTGAAAATACTTTCTCTAGTCTTTAAACTAACATTCATTCATTCAACAAATATTTATTTTTTATGAATTTAGCACTGGGACTAGAGCAGTGAGCAAGAGGTATGTAGTTCAATCTTTTTTGTTAATATTTTTAATTGGCAAATCATAATTATATGTATTTATACTCAGTCTTGATTATGCTTGGTTTCTACTGGAAAAAGTAGACAATTAGATGTAAATCATCTTTTTCACTTAGGATAAACATCTATTTATATCATCAAGTAGCAGGCAGATTCAGTGTTAAAAATTTGAGAACTCTAGGGTAAAAAAGAAAAATTAAATCATGTCTTATCACACTGCCATCATAATTATGACATTTACTGCTACCATTTACTGCCACTATCACCAGCGTGATGGCTTTAGTAAGCAGTTCTGATCGTGTCGTACTATTTCCCTCACTAAAATTCTTCAGTAGCCCACCACTGGCCATAGGGAAACCTCTAACACCTTGGCAAGACTTCACAGCTCTTTATAGCCTGGCCTCTGCTTACCTAAAGGTACCTTCTGCTTTGTTGTCCTACTCTCACCCCCACCCTTCCTCATGTTCTTCTGGAGCCATCCTGAATAACCTCATGGTTCCAGAGTGCTGTACTATTCTAGGTTCTGCTGAAACACCGTTGGACCTAATGCATATATTTACCATAAAACAAATAACATCAAATTTCAGATATTTATTTGTCTTTCTTTACTGAGCTTATGCAAGTAAAAGAGACTTATTGATCTTTAAATTTCCAATATTTACCACACCTGAGGCAAAGTAGGAGTCCACAAATATATATTGAAATAATGAAATAAAAACACAGTTACATATTGTTCGTTAATATATGGAACAAATAAAATGTAGTATTTTGAATTGTTAGAATTTTATCATTGCAACTTGTTACTGGGAAAAATTTACATTCTGTTGTGAGGGACATATATAATTACTGATCTCTAATATCATCATAATTTAAACATTGTTGCTGAAAGTCATCTTTGTCATTGGTGTTTTGCTACAAAAATACCTCCATAAATATGGCATCCCAGATAGAATATTACCGTCTACAAAAATGTACTTATCAGCTTTTAAATTCTTATTAATTTAACATTCTACTTACTTCTACTGAGGAACCAAACTCAATTAATCAATAAATAAACAAGCTAATTAATTAATTATGTTTTTAAACTCTCTACTTTGACCAATGTACTTCCAGCTTGGCCCTTGGCCAAGACTGTTTTCAAGGTGAGCTAGGTTTCTAGTGGTCTTCTTTTGAAATAGTTACTTGCTGTTTGAAAGTAAGAGTTAAAATATAGCTTCTTAATACTTCTTAGCTCTTTATGGAAATAATAGAATAAAAAAATCCACCACTTATAGAATCACCTCTAAGGAGGAAATAGTACAGGTCACCTTATTTTTAGTTATTATATTTTGAAATGAAAATAAAACTTTTGTTACAGAACTTTGCTCCTTAGTTCAGCTAAAACTGGGTTCTTGTCACACGACCAGGAAAGGCTAGGCGTGTGGACACATTGAAGGGTGAGTAGAGCAGAATTGATTGGGTGAAAAGGAAAAATGGAAAAAAAACCTGTCAGCAAGGCAAGAGGGAATCCTGCCAGTAGGCTCCCATCTCACAGACTGAATTCCAGGCCACCATACATGAGCCGAAGAGGTGCAGCTCAAGCCCCCTGCACAAGGCACAAACTTCCCATAGCTCCACCCCATTTTCCTAGTGCACGGGTGGGTCAGAGATTCACTGGGGACCCTCCACCTTATCTTCCATATGCATCTATCACTTTGAGGGACCCCCTCATTCCTTTTTTTTCCATATAAGTACTTGGGAATAAAAATCAAAACTGTTTACTGCCTTTCTCATTTGACAAATACATATCAAAATTACTATTATCTCTCATACCCGCTCCCGAAATAAGAG
The DNA here is from genome assembly GCF_009761245.1 of Sapajus apella. Lineage (NCBI taxonomy): Eukaryota > Metazoa > Chordata > Mammalia > Primates > Cebidae > Sapajus > Sapajus apella. The sequence goes on from NW_022436957.1 coordinate 23,195,227, forward strand.
GTTTTTTTCTTAATCGCCATTTGCAAAATGTAAACATTTTTATTGACATGTAGAGGTGTTCTGTCAATGGAATCAATGTGACAGTTTGTATAGTTGGCATATTTTTTAAATTGTGTTTTAACTGAACATATAAAAAATCAATTTACAGTAAGAACAATAACATGTAAAAATCAAAACAGAAATGAATAGAGGATTGGTTAGAAGGCTTTCTGTTGGTTGAAAAAGGTAGGGCACATGTGAAATCATAAAGAATAATGTCTTTATGTTATTTCAGATTGTTTAGTTCCTTTGTTAATTATAGTTTAAGCACAGAAATAGAAAAAAATCAACTATAAAAGTGTGGTAGTAAATCATTTACATAGCATCTAATTTTACAGCCTATGGGGATTTTATGTTAAATATTTAATGACAGAATATGGTAAAGACTTGGAAATTTTAGTTAAAGTTTGACAATTTGCTTAAAACAATAGAGCAAAATGAATTGAGAAGCTAAATTATGTTTTATTGTTGAAATATAATTTTAGCCACTTCAAACTACTTATATCTTTCTAGACTCTTTGTAAGCCATTCATAATCTGGCAAAGGAGAGAGATTTACAAACTGATTACACCATAATGTGGTAAATGCACTGATGAAGGAACATAATAGAGGATTTTAAAAAGTGGCATATATTAGTTCTAGTGTGTGTGCAAATGTTTTGCACACATGCATCTGGGATGGTTTTACAGAGAAGGCAGAATTTTTTTCTGCATATTAAAGATTGCAAAGCAATATGTGAGGCAGAGATTGTTGAGGAGAGTAAATGTGTTTCAGCTCATCCAAAGATGCTGAGGTATGGATAAACTTGGCAAATTTAGCAACTGGTGAGAAATTCATATGCATTATCAACAGCATTTTATGTTATCCATTATTCTCAAAAGAATGTTTTCCCCAGTATTATTTCACCATATGACCCTTTGCTCCAATGTAATAGTACTTGGAAATCCCATTTTTGAACAAACTATCTCAAATAATCCCAGGAACAGATGTTTTGTTTGATTAGGGTCTGCAAAGAACTCTCCCCCTTCCCAGTCCACTCAGGTGATCTCTGATGAGATTCAAAAAAACTCTTAAATATCACCCTGGAACAGTTTGAAATTCACTTTCCTGGGTCATCTGGCCCAATATTATTTGTATACAAATTTCCCTCTAGTTTACATGTTTGTCATCCAGAAATTCTAAGCTGAGATATCATATAATGTTTTTAATTGCCTGTATAGCACAGTGGAGTTTTACTACCAACAACTCTTTGCCATTTAATTAGTCATATCAGTAAGAATGGACTAGATTATGCTGTTGTAACAAACAAATCTCAAGCCTTAGTGGCTTAACACAATAAAATTTATTTTTCACTCATGCTATATGACATTGGGAACTAAAGGTTTTGCTCGTTTTTAAACACTCAGGGACCCAGACTGATGAAAGTACTTTCTCAACAATTTCTTCCATGATAGACTTGACAGGGAGAAGAGAATATTGAAAATCATTTATTGTCCCTTAAATCTGCCACAGAAGAGACACATTTCATTTACATTTCACATTTTATTGGCCAAATAAATGCACAAATCTATGCTGAACTTAAGCAGTGTCAGGGAAATGTAATCCTAATATGTACCAGAAAGTATACCAATACTGAGCAAACTGCACTGACTTTTTTTTTTTTTTTTTTGAGATAGAGTCTTGCTTTGTTGCCCAGGCTGGTCTTGAACTCCTGGGCTCAAATTATCCTCCCACCTTGGCCTTCAAAGTGCTAGGATTACAGTTATGACCCACCATACCCAACACTGACCTTTATACTACCCATAACTATTATTTCTAGTGATGAACTTCCTCTTAAATTGAAAATGTATTTGATTTATATCAAAAATGTTTTTGCATGTGTGTGATTAAGAAGTTTATGAGGTTTTCTGGGGGGAAAAAAAAGAGCTTCACAAATTCATAGAAAACGAAACAGACAATCTGGTTGTGGCTATGATTTGAAAACATTGATTGACCTATGGCAGAAGACGATTAGACAAAAGGAAAATAATTCAGTACATGCAGAGAGAAAATAAAATACAAAACAAAAACTAGAGGGAGAGACAGTCAATGGACTAATAATATGCTGCCTTTTTGTCTGTGATGTACTTCCTAGCCTTCTTAACACCTGAGTACTGAATACTTCATACATTTGGGTTCATCTTTTTAAGTTATATCTCTCTAACAATGCTTGAAGGCAATCTTTCCAATATTTATTTGAAAAGTAAATCATTAATTTTTTTTCTGAGAGAATCTACATTGTGTGTCTGTGTGCATGCACACAAACACAGTTAGGTAGTAAAGTTAATCTTAATTAAGTGCTGAAAATTATGTGATATATATCCGGTGCAAAGTTTAAACAAATTCTTCTTTGTTAAAGGATGTTGGTGTTGCCAACATCTAGAAGGCACTGTATGAAGAGCCTTTATCTAGAAGGAGGTCTCAATCCTCTATTGAAGCCTGTAGCTCTCACCTGTTGTACCTTCTGTGTTCCACATTTTATCATGCTGTGTTAGTTGCTTTAGGCTATCAGAAATGTTAATTGTGGTCATTTGTCAGTGTCCTTCTGCTTGCAGTTGCTTTCATTTCAGTCCTTAAAATCTCTCTTCCTGGATACAGAATTAATCGACTGTACTACTAGGTCAATCAGTGTTACTACTTCTCTTCCTAATTGCTGTTGCACTTGTCCATGTGATACCAGAACTGACAGTGACACTAGAAGCCACAAATCTCTCCTCTGTTACAACTCTCAATGTGCCATCCCTTTTACTGCTGCCTAGTTTTCTGCTGCAGTTCGGATATTTTATAGGCTTCTCTTACTTTGAGTTGAAAAGTACATTATTTTCCAAATGATATTTTTCCTTCCCTCTAAACAGTAAATTTAACAAACATTTACAGCACACCTATTTTGGCAGATACTGCGCTAATTGCTAGGGATTTGGAAATAGATTGAATATGATCTCTGCCCATATGCTCCCAGTATATCTTAAGGGTTCCAATGCAAAAGCAGCCAAGCAGGTCCCTTAAAAAAGAAACATGGATGAGCTTGAAGGACATTATATTAAGTGAAATAAGGCATGCACAGAACAATAAATACTGCATGTTCTCACTCACGTAGAAGCTAAAAACGCTGATCTCATAAAAGTAGATAGTAGAATAGTGGTTACTAGAGGCTAAGAAGGGTGTGGGGGGTGCTATCCCAGCACCATTTATTGAATAAGGAGTCCTTTCCCCATTGTTTATTTTTGTCTACTTTGTTAAAGATCACATGGTTGTTGGTGTGCAGCTTTATTTATGGGTTCTCTATTCTATTCCATTGGTCTACATATCTGTTTTTGTACCAGTACCATGCTGTTTTGGTTAATGTAGCCTTGTAGTATGGTTTGAAGTTGGGTAGCATGAGGCTTTGTTTTCTTCATTTTACTTAGGACTGCTATTCAGGCTTTTTTTTTTTATTCCATATGAATTTCAGGACAGTTTTTTTTTTCTAATTCTGTGAAAAAAATGACCTATCTGGATTATTCTTGGCTTCTCTGAGCATGTATTTCATCCTGCTGAGTATGGGTGGGGGACCCTCTTTGGAATGGGGGTCTTATGACCTAAAGTCAAACAAAGTAGGTCAGATAATTTCTTTATGGTTAGGTTCAACACAGAAAGGCAGAGGGAAAGTTAAAATAATATTTTTAGGTTTTATGACTGGCTTTGGAGAAAGGGAGCTCTGGTGTGTATGACCTGCCTTGAAGAACAGGGATTCTAGTTTCTATGGCTAGCCTCAGTGGAGAATGCATCTGAGACAGGAGGGCAGGAGACGGTCAGAGAAAAACTTCTGAGCTTACTTCTGAGGCCTTCATCTTGGTGTATTTTCTGACCCCCAACAATATACTTCTTTGACATATTTTGAGATGGCTATTCAGAGGGCCTGAAAACAGAAGTAGCTCTACAAAGCTGTATCTTGTGGGAGAAATTTACATCTATACATAAAATCTGCATGATACAGCCAGGTTTTCTCTATGGTCCCCCTTTTTTACTGATCCATGAAAGATTAATTGAGAGCCTGGCACCTTTAAAAATCTGAAAATAATTTTTATCATTTAGTATCGTGCTACGTGTGAGGTTGCCTCTACATCACAAGACCACCTTTGCTAGTCAGGCCTCCTCTTCTCTCGCTTCTATAACCTCTTTGGCCACCATAAACTGTTCTGCCAGGATCCAAGCCTCCATTCTTTCTTTCACACAAGATGATAGAAAAGCAACTACCTGGCCATTTCTTTGAGTTCTTCTATTTTGTATGACTCTGGTGCACATTAATACATTTGTATGCCTCTTCCATTAATTTTATCTTAGTCAGTTAATTTACTAGTGAACCTTCAGAGGGCAAAAGGAAAGTTTGCTCTTCACCATAAAAGAGTAAATCACATTAGATCTTTCAATTTATATGTGACTTAACATCTTGAAGTTTGAATTTTTAAGTGTTAGTAACTGGATCAAAATGTCTTTAAATACTGTATGAACTCAATAAATCCTATTTTTGGAATGGATAAAGCCTTAACATAACCAATTTTAACTTTTGATATAAAACTATTTCCAATATAATGGTTTCATTACTTTTCTGCATTTTCTACAGGATGATCTCTTACATGTTATTTACATGTTGGTCATATAATCCAGATAGCTTTGGCCTAGTTGATAGAAAAAAAGTTAAGAAGATTATTAATTCAAATCCTATGAAGCACAAGTGTGGCTAAAAGATTGATAAGAAAACATAAACTGAAACTGACTATTTATTAGGAGCCAACTGAGACATCACCATTTTCTCAGGACAAGGAAATCAGAGAGAGAAGCCAGGCATCATGGCAATGAAGCAGGAAAGACATGAGTAATTAGACATATTCGATTTAATCACTCAATTCCTTTCACTAAGCCAACATTTCCTGAGTGTCCTATGCCTTAACAGCATTACATTAGTCTAGAGTTTGCAAATTTTAGCCGTTTAAAATCCCTGTGTCTCAGCACAATATGAACAAAAAGGAGAGATGGAAGTGGGGTGGATGGGATGAAGAAGCTGGAAAAAAACATGGCTTGAGGATAAGTTTAGCTTCAGCTTGAATACCTAAGGAGCAAGAACTAAAACACAAGAGGTTTTCCAGTATACAAACTGGGGGTGAGGATGGTTCTAGTCATCATATCCCTGTATGAGCAAGACATTGGCTAGAGCTGCTGGAAGAGTGACTATAACGTAGTGTCTTCAGGTGTGATGGCTTCAGTTAGCCAAGACCATTCTTCCAGTGCATAATAATGGAAGCCAATTGGCTGTGTGCACTTCTCATTAAAGACAACCTTGACGACAAAAGAATATGCTATACCCTGTGTTCAAATATTAGAAATTAGTGGAAGAGACACCAAGTTTACAAACAGTCATGAGGAATGCTATGACAGAAGTATTTTTTAGATGCTGATATGTTATGGCTCTGTGTCCCCACCCACATCTTATGTTGAATTGTAATTCCATATGCTGGGGAAGGAACCTGATGGGAGGTGATTAGAGAATGGGGGCAGATTTCACCCTTGCTGTTCTCGTCATAGTAAGTTCTTGTCATAGTGAGTAAGTTCCCATGAGATTTGTATTAGTCTGTTTTGACACTGCTATAAAGAAATTCCTGAGACTGGGTAATTTATAAAGGAAAGAGGTTTGATTGAATCCCAGAACTACATGGCTAGGGAAGCCTCAAGCAAGCTCATCTTACATGGTAGCAAGAGAGAGAGAGAGCATGTGAGAGTGCAGGAAAAACTAACATTTATAAACCATCAGATTTGGGTGAGAACAGAAAGACTAACCATATCGTTCTGCCTCTTGCCCCTCCCAAATATCATGTCTTCACACATTTCAAAACAAATCATGCCTTCTCAATAGTCCCACAAAGTCTTAACTCATTTCAGCATTAACTGAAAAGTCCACAGTCCAAAGTCTCATCTGAGTGAAAGCAAGTCCCTTCTGCCTATCAGCCTATAAAATCAAGAGGAAGTTAGTTACTTCCTAGATACAATGTGAGTACAGGCATTCTGGTAAATACACCTATTCCAAATGGGAGAATTGGCCAAAATGAAGGGCCTATAAGGCCCATGCAACCAAAATCCAGCAGGGCAATCATTAAATCTTAAAGCTCCAAAATGACCTCCATTGACTCCGTGTCTCATATCCAGTTTATGCTGATGCAAGAGGTGGACACCCAAGATCTTGGGCAGCTCTGCTCCTGTGGCTTTGCAGGGTACAGTCCCCATCCCAGCTGCTTTCATGGGCTGGTGTTGAGTGTCTGTGGCTTTTTCAGGCATAAGGGACAAGCTGCCAATGGATCGGCCACATTGAGGTCTGGAAAACAGTGCCCCTCTTCTTACAACTCCACTAGGCAGTACTGCAGTGGGGACTCTGTGTGGGGGCTCCAACCCCACATTTCCCTTTTTCACTGCCCTAACAGAAGTTCTCCATGAGGGCCCTGATCCTCCAGCAGACTTCTACTAGGGCATCCAGGTGTTTCCATACATCCTCTGAAATCTAGGCAGATGTTCCCAAACCTTGATTCTTGACTTCTGTGCACCCACAGGCCCAACACCATGTGGAAGGCTTGGGGCTGTCACCCTCTGAAGCAATGGCCTGAGCTGTACCTTGGTCCCTTTTAACCACGACTGGAGCTGAAGTGGCTGAGACAGGTGGAAACCATGCCCTGAGGCTACACAGAGCAGGAAGGCCCTGAGCCTGGCTCACAAAAGCATTTTTCCTCTTAGGCCTCTGGGCCTGGGATGGGAAGGGCTACAACCAATATCTGGAATTACATTCCCTGGAATGTCATTTTCCCCATTGTCTTAGTGATTAACATTTGGGTTATCTTTACTTATGAAAATTTCTGCAGCAGGCTTGAATTTCCCCCAGAAAATGGGTTTTTCTTTTCTATCACATTGTCAGGCTGCAAATTTTCCAAACTTTTATGCTGCACTTCCCTTTTAAACATAAGTTCCACTTTCAAATAATCTCTCTCAAGTTCTAAGTTCCACATATCTCTAGGGAAGGGGCAAAATGTTGCCAGTCTCTTTGCTAAAACATAGCAAGACTCATCTTTGCTCCAGTTCCCAATGAGTTCCTCATTTCTATCTGAGACCACCTCAGCCAGGACTTCATTGTCCATATCACTATCAGTATTTTGGTCAAAACCATTCAACAAGTCTCTAGGAAGTTCCAAATTTTCCCACATCTTCCTGTCTCCTTCTGAGTCCTCCAAACTGAACCTCTGCTTGTTACCCAGTTCCAAAGTCCATTCCATATTCTGGTGTATATTTACAGCAGTACCCCACTCTACCAGTTTCAATTTACTGTATTAGTCCACTTTCACACTGCTATAAAGAACTTCCCAAGACTAGGTAATTTATAAAGGAAAGAGGTTTAATTGACTCACAGTTCTGCATGGCTGGGAAGGCCTCAGGAAACTTACAATCATGGCAGAAGAGGAAGCAGGCACATCTTACATGAAAGCAGGTAAGAAAGACAGCATGTGAGAATGCAAGAAAAACAACTATTTATAAAACCATCAGATCTTGTGATAATTCACTCACAATCAGGAGAACAGCATGGGGAAAATGGCCCCCATAATCCAATCTCTTCCCTCTCTCAACATGTGGGGATTATAATTCGAGATGAGATTTGGATGGAGACACAGAACCAAAACATATCAAGATATTTTGGGTTAAAATTATGTGACACTTCCCCTTTTGCTCTCTATCTCTCTCTCCTGTTACCATGTGAAGATGTGCCTGCTTCCCCATCATCTTACACCACGATTATAAGCTTCCTGAGGCCTTCTCAGCCATGTGTCCTCTATAGCCTGTGGAGCTGTGATTCAATTAAACCACTTTTCTTTGTAAACCACCCAATCTCAGGTATGTCTTTATGTCAGTGTGAGAATGGACTAATATAGATGCCATGGGAACAGTGTGGAGTAGGGAGTAAGGGAGAATTGACAGACTTCACAAAGGACATAATAATGAAGCTGATTATTGAATATATGTATGAATTTTTCAGGTACTGGAAGTCATTCCAAAGAGAAGCAATAAGTTGTGTAGAGGTCTAAAGGAGTGAGTAAATATTCAGGGTCTAACAGTGATTGGAATGAAGAGCTTTTTGAGGAGTTAAAACTGAAAAATATCCCCTAACTAAAAAGAGTCCTTTTAATAAAAATTATGCTTAGATATCTGGACTCTTTCTTCAAAATGGTGTGGAGGCATTAAGGATTTTAGCTAAACAAGAGTTACTGTACAATAGAAGAGAGAAATAGCTATACTACTGTCAACCTAAAATCATCAAAAGTTTCAGGATCCAGTTAAAAGAGTTTATTCAAGTGCAAAGTGTGAGGGTGATCATCAGGTTCTGGAGCACAGCTACCCCAAGGAATGGTGATCAGTACACGAGGTGAAGAGAAAAATGAGGATCATTTATGTAAGCAAAACAGAGGTGCTGAACAGTGTTACATTTTCCATACAAAGGTCAGCATACAGATATAAGATTTGATTAGCTATTATTGATTATACTCTAAGGAGGTTGTTTAACATCATTCTGTAAAGAGATAACAATCACAAGAATCACTGTCTCCATGTCATTTTGTCTAGGTTGAATAAAGAATAGGGAGTCTCAACACAAACATCAGGAAGCTACAGTTATGCCTCAGAGAAGAAAAACTGTCCTGTTATATCAGTCAGTTTTCAGGGCTTAATTTTTCCCTTTAGCGTAATAAATTTGGAAGGTCCTGAAATTTTATTTCTTTTTACACTATATATATCTGTACACCAAAAGAGACCCAGAACAGAAGCAAAACACAAGGCTATAGCTCCACATTTGCAGTGTACAAAGTGTTCTTAATTCTCTTGGTAACTGTAGAAGTAGTTCTAGGAATGAACACAGGTAAGTATTTCTATTATAGAATCAGTCGGAGGTAGCATTATCTAGTGAAAATTGCATGAATTAGTATATAAGATAAATATCCCTATATTTTATTCCATTTTAATTGTGAAATAAATCACTCTTAAAAATTTTTTTTCTGTACTCTGAAAAGTAGATGAACTAGGACACTTCCAATGCACAAGACACATGCAGTGGTTGCTTTTCCAGTTTGTGAGAGTAAAATTATTGATCACAAGTATCTTGAAAGTATTTTCATAATGATATTTAGCTAACTGCCATTCATACCAATCAGTTGAAAATAATGATCGATAGTAGTATGATAGGTGTACTAAGTTTTCTCTAGGAAGTAAACTTTAAATAAGGAAATGTGGGTGAAAGTTTATTATAAAATATAGGGATTGCCAGGACAAAGCATATTTGACTTGATAATTATTAGTGTTATTATTAAAGTCAAATGCATTCCATATCCAGGCTATAGATTTAGTGACAACCTTAATGAATAAGAGAATGAACGAGAAAACATCACTGAGGACAGTAAATGAAAGACTCACTAATATATCTTAATAAAAAGGGAAATACATACATATTACACAAGTCAGACAACTTCTTCCCACTGATCTACAGATAAATGATTATAATGGCTCTGTTGTAAACCACTCAAATTCTCCCTGTTAGAAACTAGACACTCATTCCCCCAGGGGCCTAAGTGTTACAGAGACATCCAAGTGCCTCTCCAGAAGGTACTCTTAGCCAAAGAAAGCTGTGATCATTTGTCTTTGATGTTACTATTGGAATTGTTTTGTGGCTCCACAAACCATACCTATATAAGACAATGAACTTAGTAATGTGTGTGTCCTAACTGTCCCACTGACTGACCATTCCCCTATCTCCCTCTGCTTGCGCAATCCTGTTCCCTGAGGTACAACAATATTGAAATTAGGTCAATTAATCACTCTACAATGACCTCTAGCTATTCAAATGAAAGGAAGAGTCAATCAATGTGGCAGATTTTATTTTCATTTTAAGAAATTGCCAAAGCCACCCAAGCCTTCACCAACCCCCATGCTGATCACTAAGCAGCCATCAATATCAAGGGAAGACCCTCCACCAGCAAAAGATCATGACTCACCAAAGGCTGAGAAGATCATTAACATTTTTAGCAATGAAGACTTTTTAATTAGGTATGTATGATTTTTTTGTACATAATGTTATTTCAAACTTAATAGACTACAGTAAAGTGAAACCATAACTTTTATATGCACTGAGATATAAAATAAATGTGTGATTAACTTTATTTAAACATTTGCTTTATTGAAGTGGTCTGTAACTGAACCCCAAATATATCTGAGGTTTGATTTTATGTGCCTTTTTGTACATGGCTTATTTCACTTAACATTATGTTCTCTAGTGTCATCCATGTTGCCACAAAAGAAAGGATTTCATTATTTTTTGTATCCAATAGTATTCCATTATGTATATATACCATATTTTCTTTATCCATTCATCCATTGATAGACACTTACGTTGATTCCATCTCTTGGCTATTGTGAACAGTGCTACAATAAAAATGAGAATGCAGATAGCTCTTTGACATGCTGATTTCAGTTCCTTTGGATATATACCCAACAGTTTAATTGCTGGATCATATGGTAGTCGTATTTTAAATTTTTTGAGAAATCTCTATATTGTTTTCTATAATGGCTATACTAATTTATATCCCTAACAATAGTATTTAAGTTTCCCTTTCTCCACATCTTTGCCAGTGTTTGTTATATTTAAAATATTTTTGATACTAGGTATTCTAACTGGGGTGCAGTGATGTCTCATTGTGCTTTTGATTTTCATTTCCCTGATGATTAGTGATGTTGAGCATTTTGTCACATAGTTACTATTTGTATGTTTCACTTTGATAAATGTCTGTTCACAACTTTTGCCCATTTTTGGTCAGATTATTATTATTATTATTTTGCCATTGAGCTGAGTTCCCGATATATTCTAAATATTAACTCCTTGTTAAATGCATAATTTGCAGATACTTTTCCCATTCTGTAAGTTGTCTCTTTACTCTGTTGATTGTTTCCTCTTCTGCACAGAATGTTGTTAGTTTGATGTAACGTTGTTTGTCTATTTTTGCATTTCTTGCCTGTGTTTTTTTAAGTCTTATCCAAGAAAAATCATCACTCAGACCAATTTATGTAGCATTTCCCCTATGTTCTCTCCCAGTAGTTTTATAGTCTGGGATCTTACATTTAAGTCTTTAATCCATTTTGAGGTGATTTTTATTTGTGTGAGAATTAATGGTCTAGTTTCATTTTTCTGCATATGAATGTCCAGTTCTCCAAGCACCATTTATTGAAAAGATTGTCTTTTCCCCAGTATGTTCTCTTGGTGCCTTTGCCAAAAATCAGTTGAGTGTAGATGCATGGATTTATTTCTTGGCTCTCTATTTTGTTCCATTAGTCTATATGTTTATTTTTTTAATGCCAGTATCATGCTGATTTGGTTATTATGACTTTGTATTATATTTTGTAGTCAGGTAGTAGCATGAAGCTTCCAGCTTTGTTCTCTTTGCTCAAGATTGCTTTGGCTATTGAAGGCCATATAAATTTTAATTCTGTTTCTGTGATGTTATTGGTATTTTGATAGAAAATGCATTTAGTCCACGGATTGCATAGTATAGCTGTTTTAATGATATTAATTCTTCTAATCCATACACAAATATATTTTCATTTATTTGTGTCTTCAATTTCTTTCATCAGTATTTTCTGGTTTTCCTTGTAGAGATCTTTTACTTCCTTGGTTAAACTTATTCCTGGGTATTTTATTTTATTTTACTTTTGTAGTTATTGTAAATTGGATTGATTTCTTTTTTGGTTCACAATTAGTATATAAAAATGCTACTGTTTTTTGTATGTTGTTTTTATATCCTGCAGCTTTACTGAATTCATTTATTAGTTCTAACAGTTTTCTGGTAGAGTCTTTAGAATTTCCTATATATATGACCGTGTGCTGTTGAGATGAATGTGTATTCTATGCCTGTTGGAAGAAATATTCTTTAAATGTCTGCTAGGTCCATTTGGTTTAAAATTCAATTCAACTCTGATGTTTTCTTGCTGATTCTCTATCAAGATGATCTGTCCATTGTTTACAGTAGGTTGTTGAAGTCCCCTACTATTACTGTACTGCAAGTGATCTCTCTTTAGGTCTACTAATATTTGCTTTATATATTTCTGGGCTTCAGTGTTGGGTGCATATGTATTTACAATTGCTATATCCTCTTCCTGTATTGACTCCTTTGTCATTATATAATGACCTTCTTTGTCTTTCTTTTAACCTTCTTGATGACTCACTGTTTATCTGACGTCAATATAGTTATTCCTGCTTTTTACTGGTTTCCATTTGCATGTAATATTTTTTCCATTCCTTCACGTAAAGTCTATGCCTGTATTTATAATTGAAGTGAATTTCTTATAGGCAACATATAGTTTTTTTCCATTTTTCTATTCATTCAGCTACTTGATGTTTTTTGTTTAGAGAATTCAATCCTTTTACATTCAAGGTTATTGATAGATAAGGGTTTACTACAGCCATTTTACTTTCTTCCTTTTCTCCTTTCTGTCTTCCTTTGTGATTAAGTGATTTTCTTTGGTACTATGATTTAATTCCATGCTATTTATTTTTAGTTTATCTTTTATAGGCTTTTGCTTTGTGGTTACCATGAGGCTTAGAAAAACTGTTAAAACTTTCACTGGTGAAAAACTGCAATGAAATATTGATTGAACAGAATGCACTAGTAGATGCAATGCCTGTGGCATTTAAGGGTTTCAAGGGAAATAGTCATTATAAGGACATTGGAGTCGGTAGGCTATTGCTAGGGGCCATTGCTACACTAGAGTAAGTTGCAGCCCTCAGGGTGAGAATATTTTTACATTTTAAAAGGTTTTTAAAAGAAGAAAAACTTCAAATAGAGACCATATGTGGCTCTCAAATCCTAAAATATTTACTCTGCAACCCCTTACAGAAAATGTTTGTTGACTCTTGTATTAAAAAAACTGAGCCAGGCGTGGTGGCTCACGCCTGTAATCCCAGCACTTTGGGAGGCCGAGGCGGGTGGATCACAAGGTCAAGAGATCGAGACCATCCTGGTCAACATGGTGAAACCCCGTCTCTACTAAAAATACAAAAAATCAGCTGGGCATGGTGGCATGTGCCTGTAATCCCAGCTACTCAGGAGGCTGAGGCAGGAGAATTGCCTGAACCCAGGAGGCGGAGGCTGCGGTGAGCCGAGATTGCGCCATTGCACTCCAGCCTGGGTAACAAGAGCAAAACCCCCCTCTAAAAAAAAAAAAAAAAAAAAAAAAAAAAAACTGAAAGGATGAAGGTGATCAATTACCTATATAAAGTGAGTTGTGAAAACCAGAGGGTCTCCCTTACAGCACATAAAGATTCTCATCTCCTGTAGCCTAAGGGCAGAAAAAGCTGAGGATTATGTCCAAGACTTAATTATAACATAAACAGAGCTTCAGAAAAGGTTGATTTTCCAACCCTGGCACATCTGCTACCCCAAGGTCATTTGTGACTATTCTGACTCTCTTACTAAGTGACAAGGAATGCTGGCAGCTTTAAGTGAGGATCAGGTCAAGAAAGGGCTTTGCAGCAGGCTGAAACCATTGTACAAGCAGTCGTGCTATACAACTCGGCAAACTCTATTGTACTAGAAATATCTGTTGTGAAAAAAGATGTGGTATGGATTCTATAGCAAGCTCTAATGAAAGGATTACAATTTAGAACCCTTTAATTTTGGAGGAACACCATGCAGTCTGCACCATAAAATCATACATCATTTGCAAAACAGCTCCTCATGTGTTGCTGGGTTGTAGAGGGAACATCTGACTCTTAAACATACAGATTTCTTACTACGAGATTATGGCTGCCGATCATGAGGATTCTGTCAGACCCACAAAATCCTACAGACAGGTGGGCTCATTTGCAATCAATTAGGAAGGAAGTAATACACCAAGGATCAGACATACACCAGACAGAGGGCACAAGTAAACTACACATTCAGTAGTGCCAGACCTCTGAATCACACACCATGGCTGTACCATAAACTTTACTTCTGTTTATATCTATGGCCACACAGAGGATGCAGTATGAACACCTGATAGAGAAGAAATAAGGCAATCCCAGTTTGTAGATGGATACAGACTGAAAATGGACTATGGCTACATGCATCTTAATGCAGGGGTAACCTTGAAAGATTACAGTAAGGAAAAAAATCTACCTGACAGGCAATGGTTCAGATGCTGTAACTGGCCATACACTTTGAATAAAAGAGAAGTGTCCTGAGATAAAATATATGGATTCATGGCAGTTGTGAATAACTTGGTTTGTTGATCAGAGGCCCAAAAGAAAAAAGACTAGAAGATGTAGACAGAGACATTTAGTATAGAGGCATGCAGATTGACGTGTGAGTGGGTACAAAATGTGAATATATTTGCTTTGGATGTCAACCCCTAAGAGAGAGTATCTACCATAAAATCATCCACTCATACAAGTTCTAACATGGGCCTTTTCAAATGTTGGCACAATGGGCTTTTGAAAAGAGTAGACATGTTGATTGGGATTAAGGCGATACATGGGTCTCATTCAACATGGATCACCTAGCTACTGTTGTTGTCAAATATCAAACTTTCCAGCTTAAGAGACTAACACTGAGTTCCTGATAGGCTTCTGTGATTGCTATTTATTCCATGTCAGTTCCAGATTTATCCTTTAATACCTACTCTGCAATAATGGATAGAATTCCTGTAAGGATTTCTCCTTTACAGTGAATACAATGTTAGATTTTCTCACTAGAGGTCGCTGTAGTGACATTGCAGGAGGAAGAGGCGTCTATTGATTCCAGCTGCTGTGCTGTTGGTGCGAGGTGTAAGTTTGAGAGCATCCGGTGGTGTTCTACTGCAGCCACATGCCACAGTGTGCAGTCCCTAGGTGACTTCACAGCTCTAGCCCTGCCTGGTGATTGATCACCTTCCCTGACCCTTAAAACACTGACATCATGTGCTTGAATCTCCCTTCAGCTCTGGTATCCCGATTTCTCTGCACACTCATGAACCGACTCACCAGATGTGGTTTGCCTACACCCTGGTGGTTGACTTCCTACTTGATCAGTGACTATTGACCGGCTCTGACCCAGAGAGACAAGTATACTTTTCTCTCATCCAGTGAGCTGAAACTTCACCTTCTCCAATGAGGTCTGCATGCTAGCCTTGGGAAAGTGGTTCCCTTCCAAGTTTGTCACTCATTGGGTACTTTCTCCCAGCCCTAGGTTACCATATAGAGCTCTCTTACATCTAATAAATCACTCTTTTATCATAGCTTAATAATTATTTATATTAAATGGCCACTATTAAAATCACAGTTGCTCTGGGCCTCTGTACCTCCTTTTATAAAACAGAGATACTAGACTATCTCAACAAGCTCACACGTTATTTCTGAGGATCAATTTATATGATATATGAACAAGCATTTCATTAAGTGTAATGTGAAATAGAAACACAAGCTACTTTTATATGATAATAGTGTTAAATGATTGACTTTGCAAACTTAATATCTTATTATTGATAAAAGTGTTTGGTTCTTATACCACCACCATTCCTGATGCTAAAAAATGGTCTAGTTGTTTGTGGCTTATTTCCAAATTATCATTCTTGCTCATGCAGAAAAGTTGAAAATACAAGCTGTGATGTGATGAAACATCCCCTTCTCTATCATAAAATTTTACTTAGAGGGAGAATTCTGACTGAAGTGCCATAAGAACATGATAAAGAGCCGAAGGCAAGAAGTGCAAAATCACCCAAGCAAGTGTATAAAGCTTAGAAATCCCAAGCAGTTGATATTTATCACACAGCTGAATGCTAATGCAGCCAGGAAAATAACATCAGCTCCAGATGCAGCTGTTAGGAATGTGCTGTGGGACAGGTCATCTGTGCTTTTCATCTGCCAAATGCATCCTTTAAAGGCAGTGCTTCGTAAATGTTGGTGAGAACAGGAACAGGGAGAATTTAAACACCAACATTAACTTTATCTTATCTTTGAAAATACTCAGGCCTAAATAATACCTAAATATATTAACGTGGTGTTATTTTTCACATAGTAAATGGCTTTGAAACATTTTCGAGTATTCTCATCAGTAGTATAGAAAAAAATATAAAGGTAGGTTCCACAAACTGAAGAGTAATTTGTTCTGTTTGAATTGTGCAAGTGATTTAGAAATATTTCTAGGTATTCAGATAAAAGGAGTAGAAAATGAAACAGTCAAAAGTCTCAAAAGTAAGTTCTTTTGTGCCAAAATTACTTCTATCAGTTTGAATGGTGAAAATACTACCGATACTTTTCATTAGATAATCTTGTTTTCAGGATCTGATCCAACAACTTTTAGTGTAGTCCTTTCTGACACCTCAAAGACAATAAAAATGTGAAAATTGAAATGTTTAGCTTGGTAATATGCTAATTATTTAAATTTTAAAGGTTAATTTAGACAAAATAATGACATTTTCATATTCTAGGAGACTATCTCACCAAATGAAAGGAATACAATGGTAAGCGTTACTACCATAAATACGTCCGAATCAAAGTTAAAATAGCTATTAAATTTATTGTCTAAGGTTGGTTTCTATAAATGTAGTTGTGAGAAAGAGTTTGGAAACAAGATGCCTATTAGTGAAGATGAGAGGAAGAAATTGAATTGTGATGCTGGAAGCTCTGGGGCAATACTTTTCAGAATATTTCATGTTGGGCTGTAGAAGCTGTGCCTTCATATTCCACTTTGCTCAGTGAGAGATATGGGCTCTTCTGGGAAGGACATGACCTGACAAGGAAGTTCTATGTAGCTGAGGGTGACCCTGTATTGGCTTCCAGGTGGAGGCTGCTTGCCAACACTGCCCACAGCTGAACAGCAAGCCCTCCATTAGGTATGGATCTGGGTGTTGCATTTCCATGTCTATCAGAGTTCACACCTTATTTCACATAGATATGCTTCTCTATGCACATTTGGGAAACAGCTCCTGGAAAATTCCAGTGGCCATCTCTAAGAGGAACTTTGATAAAGGAGGTTAGTGAGACTAACTAGAGTCCCTGCTGCTACACTGAGACTCTGGACCACAACTGCTGTTCATCTCCTTCCTCCACTTTCATCTTAAATAATCCCACCATCAACTACCACATATGTTGGTCTTAGTGGTTTACCCACTGGTATGATTCAGATCCTCACTCTGAAAGCCTTGAGTGCCTGGTCACTCTGCCCTCCTCATAAAAGGGCAGCCATAACGGACTGTAAAAACTGCCTCTCTACAGTCACAATTGTGCAAGGGGGTACCAAGAGGCACTCAAGTGGATCACCTGGAATTCATATAAATTCCTCTAATGCTACCATTATATAAGCAGCCTTACTTCCTCCTCAGGATCAGGAACAGGTTCTCTTGCCAAGACAGTGGCTCCTTTTGTATGAAATTGTATTTTATAATTCAATGTCATTCTTGCTTTGTCCCTGGGGAAAGAAATTGTGCCCTTTCTTGGGTAAAAGGATGTCTAATCAAGCAGAGCCTAGAGTTGCAGAAGTGGAGAATATGACAGCCTCCAGTGGTCATTGGGAATAATGATAAGTGTTTGACAACTCCTGATTCTACTCCTTAGTTTCCAGATAGTTTGCCTACTGGGAACACAAAATCATATAAAGATTGTTAATTTAGGCATACAAAATACACTGGGGCATGGGGGAGTATTGCTTCTGAGCTGGTGCTTCAGCTGTGCATTATCAGGTTGTGTTTCAACACTTTATTAGACTGGCAGATTCTAGATCATAAAATATGTAATATGGCCAGTAGATCTCATGATCAAGGGCCTGATATGGTTTGACTTTGTGTCCCCAGCCAAATCTCATCTCAAATCGTAATCCCCACATATCGAGGGAGGGACCGCGTATGAAGTGATTGGATCATGATAGGGAGGATTTCACCCATGCCTTTCTCATGATAGTGAGTTCTCACAAGATCTGATGGTTTAAAAGTTGCAGTTCTTCCTTTGCTCCTTGTCTCTCCTGGGATCATGTAGGACGTGCCAGCTTCCCCTTCAGCTCCTTCCACGATTGTAAGTTTCCTGAGTGCACCCCCAGCCATGCTTCCTGTATGGCTCATACACCTGTGAGTAAATTAAACCTCTTGTCTTTATAAATTACCCAGTCATGGGTATCTTTATAGCATTGTAAAAATGGACTAATACAGACCCAACTCACACCACCTTTGCTATAAAGAGATTGTCAGTCTGCCTCTATGTTATGTGAAATTACACACCAGGGGATCAAACATTGTATAAACCCTTGAACAATGATTGCTTGATTGCTGGTTGAGGATCTTCAGCCAGTAAAGGCAAACCCATATCCAAAATAAGTGCCTGCTCCTATGTAAACAAACCACTGGCCTTTCCAGGTCGGAAGGGGCCCAGTGTAGTCAACTTGCCACCAAAAAGTTGGTTGTGGTCCATGAGGTATGAGAACATATCAAGGCTAATAATCTATTTGTTGTTGTTGCGCTGCTGCCAGGTTGAACAATCACTGGATGCAGTAGCAATATCAGTCTTGATCAGTGGGTGTCTATGTTGTTGGGCAAATGCACAGCCTCCACTTCTGCCAGCGTGGCTACATCATTCACCTGACCATAGTTCTAGCACTGGAATGGCTGATGACAGTGGCTGGCTGACCTCAACTGGTCAGGTAGGTCACTGTCTACTTTGCAGTTTAATGCCTCTGCCATGGAGGATGATTTCTGTTTGGAGTTAACATATGATACAAAAAGATTCAATTCATTCTTTATGCACACTCTGTGTGTCCATCCACACATCTCTACCTAACAACTTATTTTTATCCATCTTCTATTCTTTCTCTTTCTGAGTCTCTGAACATCAGCCAGACTATTTGCCACTGTCCATGACTGCGTATATAGTTTAAACTTGGGAAGCTTCTCTTTCTACATTAAAAAAAAAAAAAAGACATGACATGGTGAACTGCCTTAATCTCTGTTCACTGGGAAGATTTTTCTTTGCCCCTGTCTGTCAAGGTCATTACTGTATGAATCTATAATTCCACAATAATCCACTTATCAACTTGTACCCGCATACTAAGCCAATCCATGGTACTAAGCCAATCCATGAGTAAACCAATCTTTGGCTTTTTTTCTCTTCCTTTAGCTGGTAATGTAGAATTCTCCCACGTAGTCATAGCTGTGAGCTGAGGGAGTCGTACTGATGTAACAATGATATTTAGGTACCATGCAACTTACTTGTGGCCACTACTCCTACTCATGCTCTATCCTGGCATTCCACATGAGATTTTTTCCTGGGTTTACTCAATGAGACTTGATGATGTTCACAGACTCTAATTCATGATCAGTAGTTCTGGCTCTATGGTCACTTAGTATCCTATGGTAAATCTTTCCATTTCTATCAGGGGCCAGTAACACACTAGAAGTTGTTTTTCAAAAGGAATGTAATTTGCTTTTGATGGCATGGCCTAGTTCCAGAACTCCAGGAGCCTGTATTGTGATTAGTCTACTAGGGCTTGCCACAATTTCCATACTGCACCTTTTCCCACTGTTGATGTTTTCAACATGATAGTGTCTGCCAAATCTTATGGCCTAAGCAGTAAGACTGCTTGCACTGCAGCATGGAACAGTTGCAGAGCCCTTTTATCCTCTGAGTTCTGTTAAAAGCTGGCAGCCTTTTATGTCACAAAATAATTGGGTGGGAATAGTATTCCAAAGTGTGAAATATGCTGCTTTTAGGACTTGAAAAGACCAACTTGTCTTTTACTTTGGAGGGAATGTCCCAGCACGGGACTAGTGGACTCCTACCATTTTAAGAGCATGGCTGGCCCTGATTCTTTGTAGAGGTTACCTCTTATCTTTCAAGTTTGTGTGTCTTTCCAAGTCTTCTATGTGCTAGCCATTTCTTGCTTCTTTCTTTACTCTCAAAAAGGTCAGCTGACTTTCACACCTTGCTTTTAATTCTGTTACTTGCTCTCAGCTGTTTGTTATTGTACCACATCAATCACATTGAGCTATAGCTATCCAATCCCATTATCTTATTTTTAAATGAGGGATCCTCACCCCATTCCAGAATCAGGGTGGGTTTAATATTTTAACAGCTTTATTGAGATATAATTCATATGTTATACATAATTCACCAATGCAAAGTCTACAATCAATGATTTTAATATATTCACAGTGTTGCACTATCATCACCTTGATCTAACTTTATTGTGTTTTTGTTACCCTTGAAAGAAACACATACCCATTAGTAATCACCCCTAAGCCCTACTCTAAAAAAACATGAATTAACTGTCTATCTCTATAAATATACCTGTTCTGGGGGGTTTGTGACTGGATTATTTCATTTAGCATATTTTTAAGGTTTATACATGTGGTAGTATGTTTCAATATTTCATATATTTTTATTCTTGAATAATATTCAGTTATATGGATATGGCACATTTTATTTATCCATTCATTAGTTGATGGGCATTTAGGTTGATTCTACTTTTGGTTATTATGAATAACGTTTCTACAAACATTTCTTAGGTATATGACTAGGAGTAAAATTATGGAATCATATGGTAACTCCATGACTAGCTTTTTGAGGAACTGTTTTAGAAAGTGACTGGACCATTTTACATTTCCACAAGCAAAATATGAAGATTTCAGTTTTTGCACATTCCTGTAAACACTATTGTATTTCTTTTTCATTGTAGACATCCTACTGAGTGTGAACTTGTATCTTATTGTGGTTTTAATTTGCATTTCCCTAATGACTAATGATGTTGAGCACATTTTCATGAACTCCACTATTCTTTTATCTAATATTTTCTCTGTAAGTGCCACACATCTAGTACATTGCACCTGCTAGGGCATTTCTAGTAAACTGCACCTGCTAGGAGGGATACCCTCCTGATTTGCCACTAGTGAAAGTTTTAACAATTTAACAGCCGCCTGTGGCAAAAGCTCACTATGGTCCACTTAACACCACTTATTACCAGGAATCCTCCTCGTAGCCAATAGGGTGGTGAGTGACCTAGCTCTAAAACATCATTTTACTGCCTGCTTTCTCAGATCACTTCTGGTACCAACTGTTGCTGTGGGGTTTTACAGCAGCAGATGTGAGACAAAGTTTAAGTCCAAAATATTTACTAGGAATCAACCTCTATTAAAGGAGGTAGAGAAAGGAAGATCAGGCAGAGGAAGAAGTCAAACTTCTTCCTGAGAATGCAGGCCTGACAGCATTCTCCAACCTGGCGGGGAGCTTTGAAGCAAGAATTGCTCATCATACTGTCCTGATATGGGCCAAAATGGTCAGGTCTTTATGCCTTCCACTGACTCAGCCACCAGATGTGGGCTGCCCTCAGAAGGATGTGACTTTGATAAAGCTAGTCTCTGCAGCTGAGGCAAAAGTGGAAGGAGCTGTTGGTTAGTCTGTCTTACTTCCCTCTCAAAACCTAGGCATCAAATTTTTCCTTCTATACAATCTGGGTGTCTTATCACCATGTCTATCGAATATGTTATATTTTGATGCAATTTACAGGGCTTCTTAATTGTTGTTACATTTTATTAAGTAGTTTGTGGTCATGTCGAATAGTCTCCAAACATTCAACAATTAGGGCATGAATATGAAGTGTTGATAGATAACATATGCAGGGTTAATTTTCTCTTTTCAGTTATATTCTTATTTGCATATATTTATACTTTTGCTGCTTATTTGCCATTCTCTATAAACAGAAGCACAAACTAGTTTCTCTGGATGAAACATACAAAATTGTATAGCTTGAGAGGTTCACCTGGCCTTGAATGAAAAAAAAAGATATATTTATCTATCCATCCACCTATCCATCTTTCTTTCTTTCTTGCCTACTGGTTTTTATTGTTTAATATTTTTCTTAAATTTAGGTATTGTTTAAAATGATTTTCTGTCGTTTGATAACTCTTGTCTGTGACAGTCACTTAATTTCATGCCAAATAAGTTTGTTGAAAAATGAAAGGTAAAATTTCACTCAGAGTTCCACTAGCCTTGAGGGGGAACCATAGACATATTTCTCACATTTTTCTAACCTTTTCTATAATTTGAACTTTAGATATTAGGATATAACCCTTTCCATATTCAATGTGGAAAATGCTCTGATTTTTCATGTCTTGGGCATTCCCTCTTTGGTGCAGAATTAACTGAAATAAAATGTAATAGAATATGCACTTTGAAGAACCTAAGTCAATTTAAGCAATGTTGCTACAGAGAAATACATTTACTTATAAGAGGCAAACTGAATTTTAATTTCTACCTTAAATGGTAGGTACACTTCCCATTTAGACTTAATACAAAGTAATTTTCAAGTATGCTTATGTAGAGGTGAATAACAAGAACAAATCATTTTAATATACATTTACATATTGCTTACTAGGCAATGATGTTCTCATACAATATGTATTTGAATTTTTGCAATAAGTAGACATTTCATTTGATTTGCTCTAATGGCTTCAGTATTTAATGGCTTGTATATTTGTTAAGCTAAAGAGAGTCCAGTGGCTGTCTCTTACTCTAAGTAATTTACACTGGCTGTACTTTGAATACTTTTACTTCAATGTTTGTGCATATGTATTAGTCCGTTCTCATTCTGCTAATAAACATATACCTGAGACTGGGTAATTTATAAAGGAAAGAGGTTTAAATGACTCACAGTTCAGCACGGCTGGGGAGGCCTTGGGAAACTTACAATCATGGCCGAAGAGGAAGCAAACAGGTCCTTCTTGACTTGGTGGCAGCAGGGAGAAGTGCTGAGCAAAAGGGATAAAGCCCCTTGTAAAACCTTCAGATCTCATGAGAACTCACTTACTATCACAAAAAAGCAGCATGGGGATAACCATCCCATGATTCAATTACCTACCACTGGGTCCCTCTCACAACACATGAGGATTATGGGAACTACAATTCAAGAAGAGACTTGGGTGGGGACATAGCCAAACCATATCAGCATATTTTCTGAAAATTTTGAATTTCAGTGAATTGAAATGAAGCACAAAGCAAAGTGAATTTTTAGTATCAGAAAGAATAAGTGTTTGTGTAACAATTAAAGTGCACATGGTCTCTTTCTCTCTTACACACCCACTCCCACACACACAGAACGTAGGCTTCTGTGCCACATCAGCATATCTGGAAGGACTATATAAAATGTACTGGAGTGGATAATGAAGAGACTGGAAATGGGTCAATGGGTCCATCTCACATACTGGAACAATGGGCTTATGTCTGACCCCATAAGTCTGGAACAAAATTTTGTCAATGAAAAAAAAATCCTCTGTAAGAATACAGCTGTCTATAATGTACTAGTAATTTTGGGACATACTTCCTTTAAAAGTCTCTTCAATCCTGGAAAACCCTGAAGAGTGGTAATTTTTTTAAGAAAAAAATTTTTTTGTAGAAATTGGGGTCTCCCCATTTTGCCCAGGCTGGTCCTGAACTCCAGGCCTCAAGCAATACTCCCACCTCAGCCTCCCAAAATACTGGGATTATAGGCATTAGGAATCACTCCCATCAGAAAGGTAACTTCTGTTAAGTGTAACCTTATATAATTTCCTATTCTCTATTCTACCTCCAAGTTGAGATAAAAGGTTAAAGACAGCTGAAATTGAAATAAGTACTCTCTTAAGAAGTATTTGGATAAATTGGGCCTGTGTTAAATGAGATATTGACATGTTGTCAAATTATCAGTCCTACATTCTTTTCACTTGTTATCATGTCTATGAGCTTGTTCGTTCTAACACTAGATAACAACCTTGGTAGGGGAAACTATTGGTTTACTTATCTTCCGTTAATAGGATATCTATGGAATATATATGTGGTTATGAAAAATACCCTGCTTTTATTTATTAAAACATGTTTTTCAACTTTACTGATGTATAGTTGGCAATTAAAAATTGTATATGTTTAAGGTATACAATTTGATGCTTTAATACAAGAAACATTGTAAAATATTCCCCAAAATCAATCTAATTAGCATATTCATCACCTCATATAGTTACCTATTTGTGTGTGTATGGTGAGAATACTTAAGATCTACTCTTTTAGAAAATTTCAAGAACTATATAAAATACAGTCTTGTCAAGTGTAGTCATATTGCTGTATTTCCTTCTTTACAAAGGCTGAATACTATTTCATTATATACATATACCAAATTTCTTTATTATTTCATCTGTTGATGGACACAGTTTTTTTTCATATCTTGGCTATTAAGAATAACACTGCAATGAATATAGAAGCACAAATATTTTTTCAAGATAATAGTTTTATCCTTTGAATATATACCCAAAAGTGGAAAGATGAATCATATGGTGGTTCTATTTTTAATTGTTGGACTGTTTTCCATAATGGCTATACCAATTTACATTGTCTCCAACAGTGTACAAGGGTTCCCTATTCTCCACACCTTTGCCAAAGTTGTTATCTCATCCTTTTTTTTCATAATAGCCATCCTAAGATGTGTGATGTATATCTCATTGTGGTTTTAATTTGCATTTTCCTGATAATTAGTGAAGTAAAGCACATTTTCATATCCCTGTTGTCTATTTCTATGTTTTTGGTTTTTTTTTTTTGATATGTCTATTCAGGTCGTTTGTCCATTTCTTGTTTTGTTGTTGTTGTTGTTGCTATTGATGTTACCTGAGTTCCTTATATATTATACATATTAAGTCATTATAATATATGTGGTTAGCAAATATATTATCCCATTATATAGGTTGTCTTTTCACTCTGTTGTTTCTTTCTTTGCTATACTGAAGTTTTTAGTTTGACACAATCTCATTTGTCACTTTTGTATTTGTCACCAGTGCCATATCTGAAAAATCATTGCAAAGACAAATGTTTAAAAGATTTTTCACTATTTTTTTCTTTTAAAAGTTTTATAGTTTCAGGACTTATATGTAAGTCTTTAATCAATTTTGAGTTTATCTTTTTGTGTGGTAAAAGATAAGGGTCTAGTTTCATTCTTCTGCATGTAGATATCCAGTTTTCCCAACAGCATCTATCGAAGAGACTATTTTTGTCCCTATGGTGAATTCATGGTACCCTTGTTGAATATCAGTTGTATAGATGCATGGGTGTATTTCTGAGCTCTTTATTCTGTTCCATTGTCCTATATGTCCGCGTTTATGCTAGTAACATACTGTTTTTGATTATGGAAGCTTTGTAATATATTTCAAAATCAGGAAGTGGATATTTGGAATCTTTTGTGATCACATGTGAATATCAGGATTGAATTTTCTATTTTTGTAAAGAATACCAATGGGATTTCATAGAGATTGTATGGAATTTGTAGGCTGCATTGTGTAGTGTGGACATTTTAACAATATTAATATTAATTCTTCCAATCCTTGAACACAGGATATCTTTCCACTTATCTGTGTCTTCTTTAATTTCCTTCATCAATGTTTTATCATTTTCAGTGTATAAGTCTTTCACCTCTTTGGTTGACTCCTAAGTATTTTATTCCTTTTATTGCTATTTTGAATAGGATTGCTTTCTTTTTTTTTTTTTTCTTTTTTCTATTTTTGAGACAGAGTCTCAGTGCAGTGGTATGATCTTGGCTCACTGCAACCTCCACCCCCCAGGTTCAAGTGATTCTCCTGCCTCAGCCTCCCAAGTAGCTGGGATTATAGGTGCCTGCCACTACGCCCAGCTAATTTTTGTATTTTTAGTAGAGATGGGAGCTCACCATTTTGGCCAGGCTGGCCTTGAACTCCTGACCTCGTGATCCACCCACCTCTGCCTCCCAAAGTGCTGGGATTACAGGCGTGAGCCACCCTGCTCAGCCTGCTTTCTTGATTTCTTTTTCAGATAGTTCCTGTTTGTGTATAGAAATGCGATTGGTTTTTGTATGTTTATTTGTATCCTGCAACTTTATTGACTTTATATATAATTAGTTTCAAAAGTTTTTTGGTGGGGTCCTTAGGACCTTCCACTTGTATGATCATGACATTTAAAAATAATTTTACTTATTTCTTTCTAATTCAGATGGTTTTCAGTTCTTTTTCTTATCTAATTATTCTGTCTAGGAGTTCCAGTATTCTGTTGAAAAGAAGTAGCAAAAGTGAGCATCCTTGCTGTGATGGTTAACACTGAGTGTCAACTTGATTGGATTGAAGGATACAAAGTATTGATCCTTGGTGTGCCTGTGAGGGTATTGCCAAAGAAGTTTAACATTTGAGTCAGTGGGCTGGGAAAGGCAGACCCACCCTTAATCTGGGTGAGCACACCGATTAGCTGCCAGCCTGGCTAGAATATGAATAGGCAGAAAAATCTTAAAAGAGAGACTCGCTTAGCCTCCCAGCCCCAGCCTACATCCTTTTCCAGTGCTGGATGCTTCTGGCACTCAAACATGAGACTAATAAGTGAAAGAGGAAAGCTTTCCACTGGGGAGAGTGGGCCTGAGAGAGTTGCCACTTCACAGTTGACTACAAAGGGTTTTATGAAGGACCTGGTGGGGCTGGGTGATCTGTTTGCATGAGGTACAAAAACCAGGTTAGGGCTGGGTGTCTTTAATTTGTATAAGGTGTGAATTTCTGACTGCTCCACCTTATCCCTCCAGTGTGGATGTGGTCCCTTAGTCTGAGTTACTCCATATTGTTCTGTTTCCCTTACTATGCACGTGTCAGGAGACGGAATTTTCTATAGCAGATATGTTTGGCTCTGTGCAACTCCTCTTACCTGTGCAACTGCGAGCATGTCTTATGCAACGCCACCCTGACCTTCTGTAAGTTCCCTTATCTGAGCATGCCCAAAAAAGGAAAGGAATGTACTCACTGGAGCTCACTGTGTGTATGTGAAACTTGTTGGTTACAAGAGACAAAGATGTTTTATGTTGGACCTTGTTTTCTTATCTGTGCTTGCAGCTTGAGTTTTCAGGCTGCTCTTTTGTTAGAAAGAATTCTACCAAGGACCTTGCTCTAACTATCTGCCTGTTTCCTTACTTTCTCCTCTCTCACTGGGCTTTTTTATGTTGGGAGATTTTTGATTAGTAATTTAATCACTAATCAAATTCAATTCAATTTGTTATTGTTCTGTTAAGACTTCCTATTTCATCTTGGAAGTTTTAGTAGGCTGTGTGTTTCAGGAATTTTTCCACTTCTTCTAAGTTAGCCAGTTGTTGGCATATAATTATTCATAATAGACCCTTATAATCCTTTTTATTTTTGAGACAGAAATGGTAATGTCTCCTTTTGCATTTCTGATTTTATTTATTTGAGCCTTATCTCTTTTTTTCTTAGTATAGCTAAGGATTTGTTGATTTTATTTATCTTTTCAAAAACCAACTATTTTTTTCTATTTTTTAATATTCTTAATTTTATTTCTTCTCTACTCTTTATTGCTTCCTTTTTTCTAACTTTGGACTTAGGTTGTTTTTCTTTTTTTAATTCCTTGAGTTATAAAGCTAGGTTGTTTATTTGAGACCTTTCTTCTTTTTTAAGGTAGTCATTTATTGTTATAAGCTTCCCTCTTAGTGCTGCTTTTGCTGAATCCCATGGGTTTTTGTACATTGTGTTTTCACTTTGCTTTTCTCAAGGTACTTTTCAAATTCTGTTTTGATTTTCTGTTTGACCCAATGGTTGTTCAAGAGTTTGTTGTTTAGTTTCCACATATTTGTGAATGTCCACTTTTCTTACTGTTAATTTGGCTAATTTAATTTAGTTTCACCCCACCGTGGTCAGAGATGATACTTGGGATGAATTTGGTCTTCTTAAATCTGTTACGACTTGATTTGTGATCTACATGTGATAAATCTTGGAGAACGTTCTACGTGCATTCTTGAGAAAAACGTGTATTATTTTGCTCTTAAGTGGAAAGTTTTGTATATGTCTGTTGGTTCCATTTGCTCTATAATGTTGCTCCAGTCAACTGTTTCTTTATTGATTTTCTGTCTGGATGTTCTATCCCTTATTGTAAATGGGGTATTAAACTCACCTACCATTATTTTGTTGCTGTCAATTTATTATTTGCAATGTGTCAATATTTACTTTATGATTTTGGGTGCTCCCATGTTGGGTAAATACATATTTGTAATTGTTATGTGGCCCTGCTGAATTGACCTTTGCTTCATTATATAATGACCATTTTTTCCTTTAGAGACAGGGTTAGACTTCAAATCTATGTTGTCTAAATATAGCCACTCTAGCATATATATATGAAAACAGTGTCAAAGGAAAAAATTATAACAGATTTTATTTAAAGACCTAAATTTGCTTTATTGCAATTCTAGAATTATGTGACACTTTATTCCATAAAATAGAATAAATGCTCTAGTGAAATGAGTAGAAGGGGTTGGGTTTATAGACAGAGAGTGGCTGAAGAAAGCAGAAGCAAAGAATTAAGAGTATATTAGTCATGTCAAAGCTAATTTTCTTGTAAGACAGGGACAGGAAGACAGAACAACAGAAAAACAAATGATTATTTAGCATCAGGTTACTTTAGGCTACTTCTTTTGTGTAAGTATTAAAACAGAAGGAACTTTATTATCATCCAGATTGAAGATTAAAAATACTTTGATTGATTATTATACATTCTATGCATATAACAAATACATCTACCTCATAAATATGTAAAATTTTTTAAGATCAACAACAAAAAATCTGGTCTGTTTAGGACAATGGCTGTTATTTCTTTCTCCTGATTTCTGAGAAGGTCATTTAATAACTTAGTTTGGGTTTGATGACATAGAACTTTAGCATGGGTGACTCCATTTTGGTTTTTAATCTGGTCTGTTGGGGCCTAATGCAGAAAATAAGACCAAAACAATGGACTTCTATAATTTTTATTTAACACCCATTATAACCTAAAAGTCTTTTGGAAATGGAGGTATATGTCATAGACAGGAGTAGTAAATCTCCTAAAGTAATATTGCTGATTAGTGTTGGAGATAGATTTTTTTCTGTAAAATTTTTCCTTCAAATCAAGCTTCAAAGCTTTTGGCAGATCTGTTTTACCTCTGCCCATGGCAACATTTTTTGAGAAGCATAACTAGGCCTGAAAGCATGACATGAATCAAAGTTGTACCTTTAAATAAATAATTTTTAAAACTGTATTATCTAAATTAGTAAATCATTATTTCTGAGCAGTGATACTACAAATCTGTTTTTTTCTCTAGACAGGACTATATCTTAAACTAAAACTCAGTTATAACAGCTAGAATCTGGATTTTTTATTTTACTGTCTTTGTGATATTTTTATTTGATTAAGAAGTATGTAGTGCAAGTACCAGATACATGAACTAGTTGGCACTCAGTTTCTAATTCTTTCTCTTTATCATGGCTCTCCAAGCCTTTGGAACTCAAACACACACACAAACACACAAACACAGAGTTAAATTTAACCTTTGCTGTCAGAAGAGTTTGCTTTCTGAAAAACAATTCAATTCATTATCCATGTATTAAATGCCCATTATGAAAAAACCATTGTGTTAGGGATTCATAGGATATTGCCCTGCCCTAAGGAAATTATATCTCACTAGACTTCTATAATACATACTACCAAAAGTTTGAACCATTCTCTTACCATTAGCAACTCCAAGAATGTGTTTGTTCCTCTTGTATGTTAAAAATGAGATATATTTTTATGGGCTCTCAGATATCTTTCAGGCTTGTTTCTTTTGCCTGTACCTTGGATCTTTCTGCCTCTTTCTAAATGATACAACCCAGACACACGCAAACATCAATTTGACCTAACAAAGTGATAACTTGAATCTGAGTCCCAACAGAATGTATCTCTACTTTATAATCATACATCCCAGATCAGGCAAGAATCCAAATTTTCAATAGTCATGGCAAATCTTTTTTTTTTTTTGTCTTGTTTTTATTCTTCATTGACTTTATTATTGTTGGGATTTATTTGGCAAGATCCATATAGTTTCTTGTATAAGGGAGTGTCTAACTTCAAGTAGTTGTATTCATAAAGACTATTTAGAATACAGCTGTTTAACTCCAGCAAGATTATCCAATTTATAATAATGTAGAAAGTATGCTTAATATAGGGATAAGCCTTTCCAAAAGTATGCAAAATTAAGCATACCTGACTTAATATACGAATGGGTATCAACATGACACAGGCATAATAGGGATGGTGGATGATGAGGTTTTGGAATTAAATAAAATTCTGTTAATACTCTAGCTTCTTTTCTCACTACCTGTGTGATCTACAGGTTGTTTCGACTCTCAGGGCCTCAATTTTACTAAGTGTGTTATGTATAAGAAAGTTAATAATATCCTTCTCCTGGAGTTGTTATAAGGATTAAAGTATAACGTAATATTTTTAGGTTGAATCATATGAAAATTGCCAAGATTCAACTTTTTGAAGCTTAAAAGCATGACAATTTTCTTACAATTAAACTTAAAAAATATAAAGCCCCTATACACAGAAACCATAAAATAACTGATAGCTCTCATCTCTTTGGAAAAACAGGTATGCTCAGTACCTCTCTTCCTGTTGCACCTCCTACTGCACTTCCAGAAGATTGGTAGGGGAAAGAGAAAATCTACTTTGTTCCATTCTCTACCTCTAAAAGTTATGAGTTCTGTAATGCATGCTTCTGGGTGGTAGTTCAATGGTATCTTTTGGGCAGGGGCTAGGGGAGAAAGAAGTAGGAAAGTAAGTGGACAGTACTATGACCTAAAAACTTAAAAACAGGATGCGAACTAAGATGTGCTAAGAGTGAAAAAAGATCGGTATTGAGTGAGGAGAGGTTTGGGGCACATTCAGTTGTGAACATGCAACCAATCAGCAGGTTGGGAGAAGGACTATCTATCTCCTGGACATTTCTATCCCTATTTCTTTCCATTTATTATTTCCATAACTGATATAATATTAATAACTGGCAACCCTCCCTCCCATGCAGTTTCTGTCTGGCGTGTGGATGTTTTGCAGTGTCCTGTAAATTATTATAGAGCATTTGTGAAGAATTCAGGGGAAGCTCTCTCCCCTTTTCCATTTTCCATAACTCTTCCTACAACCAAAGGCAAGGGAAGCCTCTGCCGCAACCAAAAGAAAGACAATAAATATTCCACAGAGGTCTGGAGCAGCCTACTCAGGGCATCTCTCCTCTGGTGGGAGCTCATGTATGTTTATAAATTTTCTCTGTTACCTTTAAATATTTACTTAATGCACATTTACTATCTTCCCAAATAGACAGTAAGCAATTTAATATCAGGAGCCACATCCCATTCACATGTATTGTCCTCTCTCTCTTTTCAGTCTGTTACTTGTTTATTCTCATAAATTTAGAGTTCAGTAATAATACACTAACTCCAAAACCAGTCAAACCTCTTTTGCTTTAAAAATATCTGGTTTCATGTTATTTGATTATCTAATAGACAGAAAGCTTCTACTTCTGTCTTATCCATTTCAATATAAGTCATTTCCTCTTACTACAGCTCTAAGAGGAACAACTGCTTAATTTCCTACTAAGAAAATCCTCTCATATATTTGAAGATGTCTATTAATCTCAAATAGCTTCCTTTGTTGTGGTTCAATAGCCTAGACTCCTTTATTTTTGTTGAGGGAAGTAATTTTCTATCCTTCATTCAGTTGGTCATCTCTGGATTCTTTCTGGTTTCTTTCACATATTTTTATAGATGGAAAGATTTGACTTTTGCCTCCAAAGTTTCCCAGGCAAAAGCAATGTGATCAACTACTTCCCTCTGTCGAAGGTCAGCTCTCCTCAGAACTAGAACAATGCCTTTGTTTATAGGTGTTCAGTGTGGTGGAGTTTAACTAAGGCTTTTATAACCAGTGTTAGAGTTCTGAAGTCTTTGGTGAGAGGGCTATCATCAATAATTCTGCCATTGCGAATGGTCCTAACTTCATGATTCCAAGTTCTGCAGGTAACATTTGGCCTTGAGCAACTTTTACCAAAGAGAGATGTAGTAGGATAAAAATGCCCAGATATTGAAGAGATCAAGTATACATTTCCTCCCCTTAAATCTTGGCTGGTCTTTGACAGCTTTGATCAACAGAATATGGAAGAAGTAATATTATGCCTTATTCCAGGCCTAATCTTTTAGGGAAGTAGCAATTACCACCTCCTCTTGAAGTCCAGAGCTGCCATAATAAGAAATCAAACTACCCTGTTGGGAAAACATATGCAAAGACTACATAGATAGGGAGAGAGCCCCGCTGAGCCCAGCTTTTCAGTAGTCCTGCTGAGCTGGTAGGCATGTAAGTGAAGCCAGCTTGAACCCCCCAAGCTAGTCCACACACCTGCTAAATAAGAGGGATTGGTCATATCAGTGCCATGTAGAGCAGAAAAGTTATCTCACCAAGCCCTGCCCAAATTCTTGACCTATGATGCTGTAAGATATAATAAATTGTTTTAGTAAGTCACTAGTTCTATAATGATTTTTGTAGCAATCAATAACTACAAGGAAACACAATCCCCTTTTCTTTCACATTACCACTTTTTCTATATGCCACTCAATATTCCTTTAACCTGTAAGTGTCCTTGAGTGGTTAATTGTTTGTGGCTGTGGCTATAGCTTCTGGGGTTAATGTAGAGGGTTATCATATTGTTAATCTGGCTGTTATCATACAGTCAAGCAATTCTAAGTATTTTTCCAATAATTTTTCCAAGTATTCTCCAGGCTTCTTGGCCACCATAGTTAGCTCATCCAGAGACACTGGGAAAAACCAAAATGCTAAATAGAGCAATTTCATCTCTTTATGGCAGTCTCTGCTATTTTCATTTTGAAGCCCTTTGCTTCCATGTGAGAAGTATGACCACACCATGCTACAGAGACTATGTGGACTTAAAATGTGTTTTTTTTCTATCATCATAGGATAAATATAAGTTCTGCTGCAACCTGTTTTTAGTAAAAAGGTAAGTCTTATGTTTCATATCTTTATGTAAAATAATTGTTACTGATTTAGTTTTCTTCTGAGAATAAAGCTACAGTGTTGTGATGGAGAAGGTTGTTGATCACGTGCAGGAGGGAAAAGGGCAGAACTGGAGTACAGCTCAGTATTTCTTAGTCCATTCATATGAGTCAATGAATACTGATTCATAATTCTCAGGAGTCCTGTGACATGTTATTGGTAGTAACTCTCCTCTTCTTTCTCCATGGCTTGTCTACTGACAGCTCCCACTTTTGTTACATTTTCTGAAAAATTTTGTGAGCCTCAAAGCATGATCTGAATAAGCAGGTTACATACTGTGTTATTTCTAATCAATGAAAAAGACTAAGTTCTCCTAGAATGACCTTCCTCCATTGGGATCATCAGAAGTAGGGTCTTATTTCCTATTGGTTTACTTGTCTAAGATCAGGAAAGCAAAAGATTTGGTTCCTATGGGCCCAGCTTTTTAAAAAATGTTTCAGAGTACATCAATATAGCTACCAACACACTTTCAGTATCAGAAGTCACCACTGCAAGATTATTTTCACTTTAATTATCCCAAATATGGTTGATATCTGTACTTTGCCCATTTCTTAAGGTCTTAAAAGAATGGGTATTTAACAAATCTCTCTCTCTCTCTCTCTGTCTCTCACACACACACACACACACATACGCGCGCGCACGTGCGCGCGCGCGAGAGAGAGACCCACACAAACACCAACAGGTAGAGTGACAGGGGACAGTTGCTGTGAATTTCTCGGCATTTTAATCCACTCTCCTAAGCTGGTATCTGGCTACTCAGAGAGTATTTCTGGTAGAGTAAGAGTAACAATGCCCTAGCTGAGGAACACATTTGAACATTTGAAGCCAATCTTTAGGCCCTGGATAAATAAATATATGGCTAGGATTATGGAAATGTGTGCTCAGCGTCTGCAGACCTAGTAACCAAAAAGTCATCAAGAGCAGTTCAGTTAAGTCATTGGTGACAGAAGATAGAGGATGTTTGAAGATGAAGCAATCTTTGGGCTTATGTAAACTAGAGGAATAGATTTTCACCAATCCTTGAACTTGTAAAATGCAACATGTAGGAGATGTATTGGGGTGAGGGGAAACACATTTGGAAAGGATCCTAATCACTACATTTCAGGAATCAGCAAGGGCTAAGATATTCTTAGCCTGGGAGGGCTATTTGAAGCTGGGATCACCTAAGGGCATGTATGTTAAATGTTGTGTTACTTTATTACTGGAGACTATGCACTTCTCTCTCTCGCTCTCTCTCTCATATCTGTGGTCTCATTATATTGTCCAGGCTGGTCTCAAATTACTGAGTTTAAGTAATTTTCCTGACTCAGTCTCCTGAGTAGCTGAGATTACAGGTGCATGCCAGTATGCTAGGCTAATTTAAAAAATTTTTATACTTACAGGGTCTCCCTGTGTTGCCCAGGCTGGTTTTGAACTCCTAGCCTCAAGTCATCCTTTTGTCTCAGCCTCCTGAGTAGCTGGAATTACATACATGAGCTACCATGCCTGGCTTTGGTGGACTTCCTGAGGAGCCAATAGGTTGGTATAAAGAACCTTTTATACCAAGTTCAAGAAAGAATATGAGGTAGATTTTGAAAAATCTACTCATGATCATGTTACATATCAACAATGCAGGAAGAATAAATATGGGCATGTGGCAGCAGCAGAATCTCCATGAATCTAAAGCTCCAACTTTAAGGCCCCAAACTTGCTTGACTTTTCCAAGGCCTGTGAGAGCTTATAGCAATGTGTTCACCTGACTATGTGATTTATACAGTTTGCAAATTAAGATGATTTTATGCAGTTCACGGTTTCTTTCCAGTGTGACATGACTTCTGTTACATTTCTCTTCTGTCAGGTGCCACTGGTATGGCCAAGGAAACTTTTGAGATATGGCTAAGGTGAAGGTGAATTGGGAAACATTTACTTTGGGTTCATTGTGATACATGTATGTGGTTTTTAGTCATGTCCAAGGAAAGTTATTTCTAGTCATCCTATGTAGCAATGGCTTCCAAGAAAACTTCTATAGTCCACTGTTCTGATTGATTCAGTGTTGTGATAAGTATATGCAGGACCAGAGGTCTTACTGTTATGGGAAATGTTCCCTTGTCCCCCTCGCAGGTGTGCAATAAGGATCTGGCTTGCTTTTTCAGTGCTCCGCTGCTCAAACCTCTAGGGGGTCATACAGATGGGCAGGCTGTGAGGCTCTGACCCCATGGCAATGTCTAAGGGTGAATGTTTACAGCTCCTGAAGCCCCAGTGGGTGGGTGTTACAGGGTGCTCTTTTAGTTTGCCTATAAGCGGCTTGTATTAACCAGATCAATTAGACTCTTTACCTTGTCTCAAGGACAGAGGGCTTTCTGTATCCCGGGTTCTTGTCTTAGTGTGCCAGAAGAATCGGATAACACGTGGGCTTGGAGAAAGAGTGCAAAGTTTTATTGAGTGGAATTAGCTCTCAGGCGATGGGGGAGCCAGAAGAGAGATGGTTTTCCCCTGGAGTTGGGCCACTTGGTGGCCCTGGCTCTCCTCCAACTGCTCAGGCCAAGCCAAACTCCACCTCATCCCTCTGGTTTATGGCCTGTTGACATGCTGGCCTCTGTCATTGTGCTCTTCCACTGACATGCTCCCTTAATGTCCTCTCATCGTCCAGCCACTTGTGTCTTCTTCTGCTGATGTGCTCCTCTCCATGTCTGGCCACTTGTGTGTCTGCCTACTAGGGTGTCGGGTTTTTACAGGCCCAGGATGTCAGCGTGGCAGGCCAGGATGGTCTTGGAAAATGCAACATTTGGGTTCTAAAACAAGAGTGCCTGTCTTCACCTAGGTCCATGGGGGTGAAGCCCCATCCAGGGACTATGCCCTCTTCTACCCAGCACTTCCCTGTCCCCACTCCCATATCATTTAAAGGTACCATGCTCTTCCCTTCCCAGCACTCCCATATCATTACTGTGATACAAATGTGCTCTAAGGAACTTACAATTGAAGGCTTGTGGATATGGGAAGAGAAGCAAGATTTGAAATGTATGAAGCCAGGAGCTAGTCTTTGGGAAGATCTACTACTCATCAGTCATAAAACATCGTAATGGGAGGATTTGGTTTCCATCGAAGCTTGTCAAAGCAGAAATTCCAGTCAGAAATGTATTTGAAAATATAGTATATGTCAATAAACACAAAAGTGTTCTATTGGCAATGCACCTAATACATCTTCATTCATAAGTCAAAGTATGTGTAGTAATTTGATTATGCATTAATTTAGTTCAATACAACATAGCTGCAATTTTTAAATGCACTTGAATTGTTCATCTGTGGCTTTTCCTTCAAAATTATATAATGTATTCAACTTGTCTAATGGTTTGCTACTAGTAATTTCAGGTACAAATAGTAGAAGGTACAGAGAAATTGAATATGCAGCGTTAAAGACACAGTTCAACTTGAGTCTTACCAGCTATGTGAACTTAGGCAAGTCATGGAACCATTTAAACCTATTTTCCCTTACCTCTAGATTGGAAATAACATTTGTTCTACTCATACATCAGGCAATATTAAGAGAAATGTGTTACAATATTTATTATAAGTATTTGTGCACTGAAAAGTGCTCTGCAGTATTCATACTAAGTTCTTAGTGATGATGGTTTAAAAAGGAAAACATTATTTCATTCTATTTAACCCCTGGATTATCCTCCACATCTGGAAAACCTGGCTATATTTTGTCTCAGCACAAATAATTACTATAGGTTTATTTTTCAATACAAAAATTCTAAAATTTACCTAAAATAAACCAGTGCAAAAATATAGAAAGAAAAAACTTTTAAAAACCATATTGTATTGATAGTGAGTTATAAAAAATAGTTTCTGGGGAAATAGTAGTTAGGTTGGCTTCCTGGTCATATTAAAAATACATTAAGCTTATTTATAATGGCTTTATAAAAACAAATAAACCATCCATTATGAGGAAACAGTGATTTTTCTACATAACATTGAACTCAAACTATTATATCTCAACTATTTGAATATTATGTCAGAGTTCTGTGAAAAGTGAAAAATGGCATTCTGACATATAAGTATATTAACAGAGAACACTGGCTGCTAGAAGGCTCTCAACCAGTGGAAATTTCTTAACGAATTTATTATGATCCCCATTTAGAAACTGCTTTAGTGTTGATCAGACTTAGGGATGTTGGTTCATGCTATGTAACTCCCAGGATATTTCACAGTAAACCTGAATACTGTTCTTTTAATTTGAAATGAGAAACACAAATGTCAAACTAACTGGAGAGACAGGTCAGCCAGACCAGCACATATTCTCCCTGTGGAAAAACACCAAAGGAAGTCAACAATTAGAAAAGCCTGGTGAGGGAGTTAGTTAGATGACTCAAATATGACGGTACAAAGTAACTATGTCTCTTGGTATGACCAGCCCATAGCAGGGTCAGAGTGACCTTCTGTAAGTCTTTGCTAAATCAAAGAAAAATTCACTGAGTTGTGCCTGACAGAGGGACCAAATAGAAGAATGCATTTAGTCTGCATTCTTCCTTCCCCTGGAAAATGTGGAGACAAAATGCTAACTTGCAAATGTTATGATTACTATGTAACATAAAACAGTAAAAAAATTAAAAGCAGGATTTATATGTAAATATTAAAGATACCAAACAGGAATTGAGGAAGATAACTAATAACTTCATAAATTAGAGAAAGGGCATTCAAATAAGAAGAGAGGAAGTCAAACTGTCTCTGTTTTTAGATGACATGATCCTAATTTAGAAAACCCTATTGTGTCAGCCCAAAAGCTTCTTAAACTGATAAGCCACTTCAACAAAATCTCAGAATACAAAATCAATGTGCAAAAGTTGCAAGCATTCCTATACACTGACAATAGACAAGCCAAGAGCCAAATCATGAATGAATTCCTCCTCACAATTGTTACAAAGATAATAAAATACCTAGGAATACAGCTAACAAGGGAAACGAAGGACTTCTTCAAGGAGGACTGCAAACCACTGCTCAAGGAAATTAGAGAGGACTCAAATAAATGGAAAAACATTTCATGCTCATGGATAGGAAGAATCAACATCATGAAAATGTCCATACTGCCCAAAGTAATTTATAGATTCAATGCTATTGCCATTAAACTACCATTGACATTCTTCGCAGAATTAGAAAAATCAACTACCTTAAAATTCATATGGAACCACAACAGAGTCTGTATAGCCAAGATAATCCTAAGCAAAAAGAACAAAGCTGGAGGCATCATGCTACCTGACTTCAAACTACACTACAAGGCTACAGTAACCAAAACTACATGGTATTGGTACAAAATCAGGCATGTATACTAATTGAAAAGAATAAGGATCTCAGAAATAAGACTGCACATCTACAACAATCTGATCTCTGACAAACCTGACAAAAACAAACAATGGGGAAAGGATTCCCTATTTAATAAATGGTGCTGGGCGAACTGGTTAGCCATATGCAGAAAATTGAAACTGAACCCCTTCTTTACACCTTATACAAAAATTAACTCAAGATGGATTTAGGAGTTACACATAAAACCCAATACTATAAAAACCCTAGAATAAAATCTAGGCAACACCATTCGTAAGCATGGGCAAAGATTCCATGAAGAAAATATCAAAAGCAATTGCAAGAAAAGCCAAAATTGATGAATGGGTTCTAATTAACCTAAAGAGCATCTACACAGCAATGTAAATTATCATCAGAGTGAAAAGGCAACTTACAGAATGGGAGAAAATTTTTGCAATCTATACATCTGACAAAAGTCTAATATCTAGAATTAGACTTTAACAAATTTACAAGAAGAAAACAAACAACTCCATTAAAAAGTGGGCACAGGGTATGAACAGACACTTCTTAAAAGAAGACCTTTATGTGGCCAACAAACATGAAAAGAAGCTCAACATTACCAGTCATTAGAGAAATGCAAATCAAAACCACAATGAGATACCACCTCACACCAGTCAGAATGGCTATTAAAAAGTAAAAAAAATTCCCACCAACAGTGTAAAAATGTTTCTACTTTCTCTCCAGCATCTGTTGTCTCCTGATTTTTTAATGATTGCCATTCTAACTGGCGTGAGGTAGTATCTCAATGTGGTTTTGATGTGCATTTCTCTAATGACTATTGATGATGAGCTTTTCTTCATATGCTTGTTAGCTACATAAATGTTTTCTTTTGAAAAGTGTCTGTTCATATCCTTTGCCCACTTTTTGATGGGGTTGTTTGGTTTTTTTCTTGTAAATTGTAGACGACAGTGTGTCGATTTCTCAAGGATCTAGAAATAAAAATACCATTTGACCCAGCAATCCCATTACTGGGTATATACCCAAAGGATTATAAATAATTCTATTATAAAGACACATGCACATGTATGTTTATTGTGGCAGTGTTTACAATAGCAAAGACTAGGAATCAACCCAAATGCCCATCAATGATAGACTGGATAAAGAAAATGTGACACATATACACCATGGAATACTATGTAGCCATAAAAAAGGACGAGTTCCTGTCCTTTGCACGGACATGGAAGAAACTGGACACCATCATTCTCAGCAAACTGACACAAGAACAGAAAACCAAACACCACATGTTCTCACTTATAAGTGGGTGTTGAACAATGAGAACACAGGGACACAAGGAAGGGAGCATCACACACCCAGGCCTGGGGAGTGGGGGGCTAGGGGAGAAATAACAGGGTGTAGGGGGATTGGAGAGGGATAGCATTAGGAGAAATACCTAATGTAGATGACAGGGTGATAGATGCAGCAAAGCACCACCATGGCACGTGTATATCTATGTAACAAACCTGCACGATCTGCACATGTATCCCAGAACTTAAAGTATAAAAAAAAAAGTCAAAAAATAGCAGATGCTGGTGAGGCTATGGAGAAATAGGAACACTTTTACACTGTAGGTAAGAATGTAAATTAGTTCAACTATTGTGGAAGACAGTGGCAATTCCTCAAAGACCTAGAACCAGAAATATCATTTGACACAGCAATCCCATTACTGGGTATAATACCCAAAAGAATATGAATCATTCTATTATAAAGATATATGTACATGTATGTTCATTGCAGCACTATTCCCAAAAGCAAAGACATGAAATCAATTCATATGCCCATCAGTGATAGACTGGATAAAGAATGTGCTACATATACACCATAGAATACTATGCAGCCATAAAAAGGAACAAGATCATGTCCTTTGTAGAGACATGGATGGAGCTGGAAGCCATTATCCTCAGCAAATGAACACAGGAACAGAAAACCAAGCACTGCATGTTCTCACTTATAGATGGTAGCAAAACAATGAGAACACATGGACACAGGGAGGAAAACAACACACACTGAGGCCTTTTGGGTGTACAGGGAGAGGTAGAGCATCAGGATAAATAGCTATTGCATTCGGGGCTTAATACCTAGGTGACGTGTTGACAGGTGTAGCAAACCACCATGGCACACGTTTACATGTGTAACAAACCTTCATGTCCTGCACATGTACCCCAGAACTTAAAATAAAATTTAAAAAAATTAAAATTAAAACTTAAAATAAAAAAAGAAACTGCCATTTGCCTATTTGGATGTATTGTCAGAGAAATACATACATACATATATATATAATATATCTCCAAACAGATTAAATACCTAAACTACTTCTCTCTTTTCGGGTTCTCTATCTGTGAGGCTAGATATTCATATACATCAGCTAAGGCTATACATTGCACCAGCTCAAATGCAGAAGTGAATGTGAAGTTCCAGCTGTTTTCTACAAAGCCAGATGTAGAGATTTTTAAAAATATAAAGCAATGCCCTCTTCTCACTAATTTTTCTTTTAATAATATAGTTATTTTAACAATTATATAATTACTATATTATTAAATAATAGATTTAATATTTCTCATAAAATATGTTATACATATATTAAACGGGTTTATAAGTATCATTTTAAATAAATTGATACTTAATTTTTTTAATTGCTCGATTTTAGTTTCTAATATGCTAACTATAGATTGTTATAATCCACATTAATAAAAGCTTTTTTGGGTCTTCAATAATTTTGACTAGCATACAGGGGTGGTGAGAGCAAAGAGTTTGCTAATGACTAATTTAGGACTCAAGTGAGATGTATTAATTATGGGTTGTTAAATTTAAATGTCTTTTCCTTATAAGGCCCTTGTCACAGAAGGGCTAAGTCGTGTCAAGTGGAAGGAGCAAGAGAGGGTTGGTTAATCAGGACTATCTGTGCTCTGGTTTCAATGGGGAAAAAGGCAATGAGATGGGTATGTTTTTTGACTCATTTGGATTTGAGAGCAGTAAGGAAGATGAGGTTTAAACACAGAGAGGAATAAAACTATTTCCCCCTTCTGCTCCTTTTGTCCCAGAGTCCCCAGAAACTGGGAGAATCTTGTAGAAGTAATGGAATAAGAGACATTCAAACATAATTCTGTGCTGGACACTGAAAAAGACAAACAAAAAAAGTGCCATATAAAGTCTG
This sequence comes from Sapajus apella, assembly GCF_009761245.1. Classification (NCBI taxonomy): domain Eukaryota; kingdom Metazoa; phylum Chordata; class Mammalia; order Primates; family Cebidae; genus Sapajus; species Sapajus apella. The sequence goes on from NW_022436957.1 coordinate 23,236,722, forward strand.
TCAATCTGCAGGGGCCAGATTATCCCGTGCCCTGAAGGACTGCCAGGGTACATAATCAGATACATTAGCAATGGCTTCAACATGTTCTTCTAGAACATCATGTCTTAGAATTAAGGGCTTAATACATAATTGATGAACACTTCAGTTCTGAGGTGAAAAGGTGGTTCCAGTGGAAATTTAAAAGGAAATATAAATGTTAGAATAAATATTAAAAAGAAATGTTAGAGTTTTACTGATAGATCCCTTTAATGCTGTTAAAAATACTGTTTCTCTACCTAACACTCTTTCATTTTCTGTACCAGTGCTATCCAATATGAATATAATACAAGCATAAATAAAATGTGAACCATTTTAAATTTATTAGTAGTCTCATTTTAGAAAGTAAAATCATTCATGAAATTAATTTTTTATTAACCCAATATATCCAGAATATTATTGTTCCAATGTGTAATCAATATAAAAATTCATAAAATATTTTACCTTCTTTTTTTCATACTAAGTCTTCAAATATGGCATATATTTTATACTTACAACATGAATCAGTGACTTGCCACTTTTCAGATGTTCAGTAACCTTATATGGCTTATGGCAAACATATTGGGCAGCTCAGTTCTATACAGCCATAATTTCAGACGTCCATCAGCAGCATTAACTTGGGGACCTAAAAGTACTCTTCATGTTTTTTATTGTTTTCATTTTCTTGCTTCTCACAGTGCTAACAAAATACCTAGATGTCAAAATTCTCAATTTTACTTTCCTCTCTGCGGGGTATATTTGGTTGGCACTAGCGATGATTTTTGAATCTTAATTTCTGTTTCTATGTGTTGTGTAAATACAAGTATTAAAGTTGCTTTTTCTAATATACCTTTACTTAGGAGTAAAATATCACTGCTTCCTCTATTAGTTGATTCTGGGTACTTTTGTTTGTTTGTTTGAGGCTCCCATGATAAAATAGTACTGCCTTTCTCCAAAGTAAAAACTGCTGTTCTATCTGTTCTATGAGTTTTCTTGTTCTAAGAGAACTAGCATCTTTAATACATTTTTTCTTTCTTTTGACACAGGGTCTCACTCTGTCTCCAGGCTGGAGTGCAGTGGTGTGATCTTGGCTCACTGCAGCCCCTGCCTCCCGGGTTCAAGTGATTCTCCTACCTCATCCTCCAGAGTAGCTAGGACTACAGGCACCTGCCATCATGCTCAGCTAATTTTTGTATTTTTTGCCAGAGACAGGGTTTCGCCATGTTGGCCAGGCTGGTCTCCTGATCTCAAGTGATCCGTCCGCCTCGGCCTCCCAAAGTGCTGGGATTACAGACATGAGCCCCTGTGCCCGGCTGGATTTAATACACTTAAATTTAATATTTGACTTTGATTTTCTGTTCTGAAATAAATTATTAGGAAACGTGGGTTTATTTTGAGTCACTGGTCTAATTTAGAAAGATGTAGTTGTTCACTTGAAGTAGAACTCTAGGATTTAGGTAATTATCTTTCATTATTTTATTCGTTCGTTTATTCCAAAATTGTTTATTGAGGTCACTATGTTTCAGGCAATGACTGTCTCTGCTACCTTTCCTACCATGAAGAATCAAATTAGATTTTTGAATTGTTAATTCTTATCTAATTTCATACTTACAGAATACTTGGAAAAAATAGTACAGTTCCCAAATATCTCTCATCTAGCTTTTCCTAAAGTTAACATTTCACATAATAATGACCAAAATCAGTATATTAATATTGGTACAATACTATTCACTGAACTATACATATCAAATTTCACCAGTTTTTCCATTAATGGTCCCATTTCTTTTTCAGGATCCAATGTACTATTCCATATTTTATTTAGTTGTTTTGTCCCCTTAGTCTCCTCCAATGTCTGGCAGGTCTTGAGTCTTTCCTTGTTTTTTATAATATTGGTACTATTGATACAGAGCGGTTAGTTCTTTTATAGCTGGCCCTCAGTTTGGGTTTCTCTGATGATTTGAATGAAGTTATGCACTTTTAGCAAGAATACCACAAACATGATATTGTGCCTCAGAAGTGCATCATGTCAATGGGGCTTATTATATCAACATTTCTTATGAATACTCCTTATGAATATTTCTGCCTGAGTTTTGAATCCCATTATTTTTTACCCTTTCACAGAGTCAGGGATATTCTTCTCTCTTTGATGTGCCTCTCACACTCAATAACTTCAATCTGTAAATATCATTTGATTCCTCCAAGTATCCAAATGTGGTCAATAATCTCATATTTAAAAGAATTACATAATTGTGATCATGGTTAATATAACCATGATTATCTGGTTAGGGTTTTTGCCAGGTTTCTCCACTGTAAAGTTAAGGTCTCTCTGTAATTAATAACAATTTTGGGGATATATTTTGAATCAATGCAAATTATGATTCTCATCAAACTTTCACTTACTATTTTTAGTATTCATTATTGGATCTTGTCTGTAGCAATTATTACTGTGGTGTGTACTTAAAAGTGAATTTTCTATTACTCTTTTTCTTTCTATGCCTTCTTCCCCATTTATTTACCTGATGATTTATTTATATCTAGATAGACTTCTGGATATTCATTTTCTCCTGTAGGTTAAAATCCAGTGCTATCATTTTTTTGTGTGTGTACACGAATGGTTCTGTCTTTGGCAGATTCAGTTAGGATCTTTTTAAGGTTGGCTACTATGTTTTTTCAACAATCTCCCGTTCGGTCCCTTTTGTTCACTTTCTTACTTCATAATGTCACAAGATTTGCAAGACTCGTCTTGTCTTTTTCCTATTTCAGCCCTAGAATCACTTGCTTTCCCAAGGATACCTAGTTTCTTTTGTTGTGTGATGGTGTTTAGAAACCAAGATCTGGACAATTTTAAGCTGTTGTTTCTTTACCCTCTTTTTGGGCCCTGTCAGTGGGAAAAGCTAGGAAATCAAGACTTCTTTTCAAATTGTGTGCCTAGCCCTCTAAATCTGGGGTCCCTAACTCCTGGGCCATGAACCGGTACCCTTCCGTGGTCTGTTTGGAACCAGGCTGCACCTGCACAGCAGAAGGTGAACAGCAGGCGAGCAAGCATTACTGCCTGAGCTCCACCTCCTGTTAGATTAGCATTAGATTCTCACTGGAGCGCAAACCCTGTTGTGAACTATGCGTATGAGGGATCTAGGTTGCACACTCCCTATGAGAATCTAATGACCTCCCAACCCCCTCACCCCACCTCGCCAGGGTCCATGGAAAAATTGCCTTCCATGAAACTGATCTCTGGTGCCAAAACGGTTGGGGACTGCTGCTCTAAACAATGTCTGGCTCTTTAATTTGTGTACACATTAAAATTCTTTCCATGTAGCCAGTTACATTTTAAAATAGTTTGTCCCTCTATGTTTAGTATGGATCTGTAAAGACCCCAAACCTCTAGGAACACAGTGATCTACATTCTTTGTGCTTGCACTCTAGCAGCTGAATATCCTTGAAAAAGTATCCAATGTAGTTAACTGGCTTCATTACAGATTTATGATTTCAAACTCTAAATTGCTTGGTAATCTTACTACATTTTTTTCTGAATAACTCATTCTTCAGGTGTTCACAGCAATCATTTAAAATCATAGCTTTCTCATCTTCTGCCTTGTTATCAGCAAAAGATACTATTTACTACTTCATGAAGACAATAGAACCTTTGCGTAGCCTATATTTCATCTTCCTTTCACCAAACAGAAAATCAAGTCTGTTTATACACACACACACACACCCTTTCCTCCTCCTAAACTGAATACTTCTTCCTGACTATTGAATCCCATTATTTTGCACCCTTTCACAGAGTCAGGGATATTCTGCTCTCTTTGATGTGCCTCTCACATTCAACAACTTCAATCTCTACATATCGTTTGATTCCTCCAAATGATATTCGAATATGCTCAATAATCCTATATTTTAAGAAAATCCCACTATGTCATATGCCTCTCCAATTCCTGCTCAGAATCACTTTTATTACTAAAGTTTTGAAATACATTGTCTGGACTGCACTAGTAATCTTTATAATTTTGAGTTTTATATAAACAGTAAATGTCCAAAAAGAAAACTCAGATACCAACTTCATTAAAAAAATTATTCTATGTATGAAAGTTAAATACACAGGCAGTCACATATGAACAGACACACACATGCCCAATATGCTATTGTCATTTCATAAAAATAATAATACAAGGATAGTATCATTCTATAAATGGAATCACTTTAGTTCAGTGGTTATTAATGAGGAATGATTTGGGCCCTCAAGCAGCATTTGGCAGTATCTGAAGACATTTTTGTTTGTCACAGTGAGCAGAAGGTGCCACTAATATCTAATGGATAGAAGTCAAGGATAGTGATAAACACATATTATAATGCACAAGACAGCCTCCTATAGTAAATAATTATCCAATGTAAAATGGTGATAGTGTTGAAGTTGAGAAACCTGGTGAGCTTTATGAAAAACAATATTGTTTTCACTTTTTTCAATTATTTGAGATGAACTAAAAAATACATAGATGAGTGTTTGGAAAACACTGGTTTCCTTTTATTGTCTCCTCTTCCTCATGTCTCCTTCATGCCAAATCTAGCTCTTACTATTTCCCCTTCTATGAAACTGCTCTCATACGAACCCCCTATAATCTTAATTTCACTGAGCTTTATGGCTTTTAGTCCTAATCTTACTTGTAGTCTCAGTCTTAATGTTGTCCATCACATCACTCTTGTGAAATCACTTTTTTTTTTTTTTTTTTTTTTGAGACAGAGTTTTGCTTTTGTCGCCTAGACTGGAGTGTAATGGTGTGATCTCAGCTCACTACAACCTCCGCCTCCCAGGTTCAAGCGATTTTCCTGCCTCGGCCTCCCAAAATGCTGGGATTACAGGTGTGAGCCACCACGCCTGGTGTGAAATCACTTTTGTTTCTTGGAATCCAAGACAGCTCACCTCTTAAGTGTCTGCTACACCACTGCATGTACATCCTTATCTTCTATGGGTTCCCCATTCTTACTCTCTATGATTCTGTATTGGCAGTGTTTCCCAGATTGTCCTAGATTCCTTTTTCTTCTTACTCATACTCCATCAGCATCTACATTAACTCTTATGGTTTCCACCACCATCTAAATTTTGATACTTCAAAGTCAAAATACAAGTGCAGAACTCTTTCCCGGGCCTCAAGCCCTGTCATTTTTTACCTCTATAGAAGGAATATTTCTGTTTAAGTATTTCAGAAACACCTGAAACTCAACATGAACAATACTCAAGTTCCTTCTCTTTTAACTGCCAAATCTAGTAAATTCTATTTATTTTGCCTGTTACATAGCTACCAAATCCCCAATTACCAGTACTCTGGTCCAGGATCTAATTATAACTCTCACCTGTATTTATCACTGTTTAAATGGTCCTTGTGGTTCTTACCTTCTCACTTCCCATCTTCACCTCTTTATTGACTTCTCAGTGAGAAAACCCTTTATTGGCCTCCTGTTACCTTTAAGATACATTTTATATCTCTTCATATGACATGAAAGGCCTCTTATGATCTTATGCTCGGTTATTATTTAGTCGAATTTTCTATCAGTGCTCATCCACTGACATACGCCATCAGGATATCTGGTTGCTCAAATAAACCACATTTTTCCTTCTCCACAGGCCTTTGCATGTGCTGTCCGTCAGCCTGGAACGCTCTAATCAGCTCCAAACTCCACTGCTAACATTGTCTACCCTCCTTTTGTCTTATCTCACCCCCCGCCCCCATGTACTGACAAGGTTGTAGAACAAATGACACCGTTATATATTGCTGGAAAGAGTGTAATTTGGGATGAACGTGTTTAGATATGTTAGGCAGTATCTACTAAAGTTGAACATATGTATACTTCAACTAGGTATACATATGTTCAGTTTTATAAAAACCCAACATCAATATTTATGTCTGTTCACCAAAAGGTAGTAATGAGAGTGTTCATATTATTAGGTTGATGCAAACGTGGTTGTGAGTTTTCCCATGCTTCTAATGCAAAAACTGCAATTACTTTTGTACCAACTTAATAGTATGGTTTATTCACTCCTCTAATATCTACCAGACAGCAGTTCCTCTGGGATAGCTTTTTTGACATGCCACCCCGTTGTCACATCCTGGCTCACTTTATTATCTCTGCTGTATCCTTTCATAATTAATGTGTTTTACTGAAACAGCTTGTTAAATTGTATGTCTGTTTATACTGTCTGTTCTTTGAAGGTGAGGAGTATGTTAGTATTATTTGTGGTTTTATTCGCACTTTCTACCTTTGCTCTTGGTGCTAAAAAGGAGGGTTGAGAAAAATATCAAGTTTTAGATGGCTTAAATTCCTAGTTTTAGCAACGAGGAATAGAACATATTTCTGCAGATCATGGGAAATTTGTTTTTAGACAACTTAACCTTAACATGATGATGGCCTGTCCTGGTTTAATTGCTCTTTCCTAGACATGACATTCAAACTTGCCATTAAATATTTTTTGAGGTTTTGGAAATATCATTTGATCTCTCACGTTCTTAACGGCCTGTGTTTCAAGTTTTTTTTTTAATTTTCAACTTTATCTTTTCTGAAACATAATTAAATCACATAAATAAAAACATGTGTTTATCACCACACCATAAAACCCTGAATTAAGCCTTTAAAATGTCTTACCAACAGAAAAAAAACCACTTTTTGAAAATGATGTTATTTAAATACCTATGAAGGATTTTTAATAATAACCTGTTCACATGCTTTCCTTACATTAAAATACAGTTAGATTTAAAGAAACATGTAGTATATGCTTGCAAAATCCTTAGAAAACTGTCAATAAAAGAACTATACAAGAAGTTCCTTTTTACTATGTTTATTGATTTTATTTTAGAGAGAATATAAGAGGTGAAATGCAAGGTACTGTGGGTTGTAATATAGCAACAATAAAGATAAAATCATAAAAGAGAATGTTTGGTTTGGCTTTTGAAGAAGGAATTAGGAGGCCCCTGGGGTGGTTTTCAATATACACTCTCCATCTTAAATATTTTGTATCTCTTTTAGTATTTTTCTCTTTTATACTTTCAATTCAGTTCATTTATACATTATGGAATATACATTGAAATGTTATATTTAAAATGTAGACATAAAGGAATATGCAAATGATTTAGAATATCTTTATTTTATTAGGATGCACAATATTGTTGGATAACTAACACTCAGGGATCCAAAATTGAAGTAATATATTAAGGAATATATAACAAGAGGCTAGTTAGTGGGTTGACAAACTGACTTCCCCAAATGGACTTCGGTATACGTACTGCTCTTTTATTGTGGTCAAAATCACAGATTAAAGTTAAGAAGTACTTTGAAATTCCTACCCACACAACATGGTACTAAGGGCAGTGGATAAATCTTGAAAATATGGGGTCTACCCCTCTCAGCATTCATCCAGCATGGCCTCAAGGCCCTCAGTCATATAACTAATCAGCAGAGCATTATGTGCTCTGGGGGAATTTGGGAAACTCAAACTATTCTATTACTGAAGTGACTTCAGTACTTCTATTTCTTAAAAAAAAATACATAATTTCAAAGTTTATTTTAGATTCGGGGGTATATGTGCAGGTTTGTTACATGGGTATATTGCATAATGCTGAGGTTTGAAATACAAATGATCCTGTCACCCAGGTAGTTAACATAGTCCTCAATAATTAGTTTTTCAACCCTTGCTCCCTCCCTCCTCACCTTCTAGTAGTCCCCAGTATCTATTTTTGCCATCTTTATGTCCACTAGTACTCAATGTTTAGCTCCCACTCATAAGTGAGAAGATATGGTATTTAGTTTTCTACTCCTGATTTAATTCACTTAGGATAATGGCCTCCAGCTGCATCCATGTTGCTGCAAAGGACATGAGTTCTATCTTTTTTATGGCTGCATAGTATTCCATGGTGTATATGTACCACTTTATTAAATCTACTGTTGATGGACATCTAGGTTCATTCTATGTCTTTGTTGCTGTGAATAGTGATGCAATGAACATAGGGTGAAGGGAGAACAATTTATTTACTTTTGGATATATACCCAGTAATGAGATTGCTTGGTTGAATGGTAGTTCTGTTTTAAGCTCTTTGAGGAATCTCCAAACTGTTTTCCACAGTGGCTGAACTAATTTACATTCCCATCAACAATGTATAAACCTTCCCTTTTCTCTGGAGCCTCAGCAGCATATGTTGTGTTTTGACTTTTTCATAATAGCCATTCTGACTGGTGTGAGACCAGTAGAAAAAGGAATTATGAGAAATACTATTTTAAAATACCTGAAAGAGCAACTTACACACCAATGCATATAAATTATGATTTATGGAAGCAAGTAGAGATGGGTAAGAGGAGTTATTGAATTCATCCCTCCCCACCAACCAGCTTCTAAGAAAATATAACCTGTTGTTCCCATTTACACACACTGAGAACGAGTTTATTGAAAAAACTTACAGAAATGGCATAAGTAATATAAAACACATCACGCATTTTATCCGTATTTTGAGTATCAAAATTGAGATTCCTAGAAAACTCTTATTTTTAAAAGTATATACCCAGACTACTTGTAATCATTGGAAATACAATGATTAATCCCCACATTTTGGAAATAAGAGAAACGGCCTCAATCAGGATAAGTTCTTAGTGTCACTCATTTAGTGGTAGATTCAGGACTAGAGAATGCAATTCTCAGACCAAAGATTATGGTTGGTTCCTTAACTATGACTTGAATACACTAAGGAACTTTCCATTTATCATCTGGAGAACTTATAATGTTATAGACTGGTCATGGGCTTAAGAAAAAGTTTACAGAGAGGTTATATATCATATTAGAAAGCTGTTTATTGGGCCATGAATGGGCTATCCACAAAGAAACTATGTTTTGTGGGTATGGAAACTCTTGATTTTGAAGAGTTGGGAAAAAAAGGAGTAAATAAGACAAATGCTTTTCAAGAAACAACTTGGAGAATAAATGTAACAAGCACTTACCATGTAGGCACAGCCTTGGATATAGTGAAATGAATATTATTTTCCACATACCGTATTTAATCAGCTTCATAGCTTTGTAGTTATACCATCCTATATTTTTTTATGAAAATTTTATATCCTGTGGGAAAACATGAAAGATTGATTTACTAAACAGAAAGAAGAAATTATCAAGTTACTATGTCTAGAAACATTTTATTTGAATTTTATCTCCCCATGATTTGCACATAATAAAGGAATAGAATGAAGAAGATTGATTTTGCAAGTTTTCCAAAAAACTAAACTTGGCTCTAAGTAATATTGGATTTGAGAGAAATAAAAGTATTTTAATCAAAATGTCATAAAATAAAAAGAATAAACCATGTGTGTAAATTCAAAACTTTGATTCTCACTCATTTCCCCCTTTCAATTAAATTGAACCTGTGGAGCACATAAGGGATAAACTAAGCAAAGTTGCTCCTGAACTTATGAAATTACCATGTCTACCATTACTAATATTTCTTTAATATTTATATTCTACCTCTTCACTTTCCAGACTGAATCACTGTAAAAATAGGTGTGAATTGTATGGACATGAGCAGTGCTTTTCTTCAAAGTAATTATCACGTAAAGAAATCCAGAAATCAATATCTTTCTCAAAGGCAACTGGTAGAAGACAAATCCTAAATAATTACTGGAATCCAAGAAGAAACTGAATTAATTTAGGTTTTTTTTTTCTACAAGTACTAGAAACTGTAAGGTTCTATTATCAAAATTAGATTAGGATGGAACTAGAGAGCCACAACTTTAGTCACAAACTTTCAAAATAACCTGCCTCTGGACCATAGTGTGCTTGATAAAATGGTGCATTTGGATACTTTACTTGCTTACAGCGTGGGAAGGACTCACATAAATGACAATAAGGAGGGTCAGAGACACTTTTGATCTGCGGAGTCGCCAAAGCAGAACATCATCCTCGCAGAGTTATTTAGACGACATCTTGCACTGTTCGAACGCAAAGGAAGGTGAATGACTCAATTTTATGGTATGTAATCAATGTTTTGATTTCAATAATGATTTTGGGAGTGGGGTTAATTTTTACTTGCAGAGATATTTCCAGGGTTAAGACAACTTGATTCATCCCACTGTGATTGAAAGTTACCTTAAATAATATTGGGGGAAGTAGTCTTGTTTCTTAATTTTACAGAAAATTTTACAGTTGCCTGGTATACAATATGAGAAATCTTATTTGTTTTTCTCTTTTTAAACACAATGCTAATCTTCTAGTAAAGTATATTCTCCCAGAACTTTCTAAATATTCCTACACTATCCCAAAGATTAAGATGGAATAGAGATAAATCATATTATAATGTTAGACCTACATAACACCATAATAAATTCATGTTTTAAAAATTGAAACAGGGTCTTACTCTGTTGCCCAGGCTAGTCTCGAACTCCTGGCCTCAAGTTACCTTCTCACTTCAGCCTTCCAAAGAGCTGAGATTACAGGATTATCACACTTTGCCAGCACCATAATACATTTATCTTAAGTGTTTATAAAAGCCTTTACATTATATACATATGTAATTTAATAGGTTATGTTACATTTTATAAAATACTTTATCATATAAGCATACCAGTAGAACTATATTTGATATATAGTTTCTTTTTTTTCATCCAGAATTTAAAAATACATGTACTGGTGTGTGATTCAACTGATTTAATTCAAAGAAAAAGAAAAATTTTTCAAAAAAATGTTTGCTAGGTTTAGTTATTTGCCAGTAGCATTTGGGTAGGATAATTTTTGTGTGTTAGTATCCACATGCTACAGAAAGTTTAGCATACCAGCTACCCAACCCCATAAATGCAATAACACTTTCCAGATACTATGATAACCAAAACCTCCCACATTTTCAATTCCCTGATTGTCCTCATTTACCCCATTGAAGAGACTGGCTTAGAGCAGTGGTTTAAAGAATTTTGATGCTTGATAAAATGGTGCATTTGGATACTTTACTTCTTTACAGCGTGAGAAGAACTCACATAAAGGACTCATTTCATAAAAATAAGGCAGTAAGTTGTTGCTTCTCCCCTTTTCCTCTGCTTCTCTCTCCCTCTCCCCTTCTTTCTGTCCACTCTCCTTTTTATCATTAGAAACTGCTATTGAAAGCATAATAATAAACAAACATCTTTCTTTCATGATATCTTAGAAGTAGCAAAGTTCTTTTGTATGTATTATTTTATTTTATTATTACAATACCTATATCAGGAAAGCAGCGCATACATTATATTTCTCTGCATACAGGTAAAATCAAGAAACCAAGACTCAGAGAAATTAAGAAACTGTATCATACTGTAGTGAAGTTGAAAATAGTGTCTTGTTCTTGTAACATTTAGATTAGTCTTTTTAACTCTGTCTGACTGAAAGGCTAACATGTTCCCTGTTTTCAAGAACACAATAGTTTAAATGGGAAGAAAATTTCAATCAACATAGCTTAAATCCTAACTTTCACTATACAGACACATTAACATTGCCTACAGGAAAATGCTAATGGGTTAATACTGACTAATTGCTAAAGGTAACAAAATGTGGAATCTGGTGCTACCATTTATTCTTTAACAAAGCTTGAAAGCCTACTATTTGTTGGGGGCTTAGATAGATGCAGACATTAATGCACATAAGAAGTAAAATTTTTTTTGTAATAAAGTCACTTGAAATGTCAGAATATAAGTGCCTAGGTTTTGTCAAAGGGAAGAAGGGAAATAGAAAAGAAAGTAGTTTCAAACTTATTTTATTGTAATGAAACCTCATGTGTATCCACCATGTTTAAAACTGATATATTTTTAATATTCATGTATAAGTACACATCTATAACTTTTTTTGCAAAGTCAGGCAATAAAATATAGGGTTGTTCTGATAAACATAACTTACAAAATTGGCATAAAGGATAATAATTATAGTCAGTTTATCATTTTAGCTCCATAATTCAGCATTTTTCTGAGTTTTATTTGGCTAAATAATTTCAAGAAAATAAAATTCATATAGATAAGATATGACAAATGGTATCAGTCATTTTATAGCCTATCTTTAAATTTTAATATATTCCTTAACTTACTTAGAATCTTGAAAGAATACTGAAAATATATGTATACATATAGACTCTCATACCTAATTAGATTAAAATGGCTAACAACTTAGCATATTCTTCAGTGAATACTGATTTATCAGTAAATGCCTTTCTAAATCAAATACATTTTTTGGTAGAAAATTATCAAATGTATCTGTTAACTTTTTGAGATATTAAAAAATTTCCTTAAAAGAAAATGAGGATAATCTAAGTACCAGTTACTGTTAATATTTGCAAAAAAATTTCTAAATAGTCATGTTTACTTTGTCTTGCTAATAAAATCTATAATTTAATCATAGTTTCATTTGGTCACATTCTCCAAACTTGTAATATGGTAATGTCAATAGCAGAGAAAGCATTTTAAATGTAAAAATTTAGGTCAATTTCAAAGTAAAATACAAAGCAACCTGTACTTACAATTATGACTAAAATGATGTACCATACAATATTATTATAATTTACTTATTTATATGTACTTAAAATACATATAATTTACTATGTATTTATTTGACAGTTAACAGCACATGATACAATTTTTCACTATCTCTTAGTTTAAAATGTTTATTCACTTGGTTTCCAGGATAACATTTCTCTTGGTCTTCCTCTGATCACATGAATGCTCTTTCTCAGGCTCTGTTCCTCTATATTCTCCTCCTGTTTTTGATTCCAATAATCAGAAAGCTCCAGGACTCAGACTTCAGGCCTCTTTTCTCCATCTTTACTCAGTCCTTCATTGATCACATCAAGCTTCTGGCTTCAAATACCATTGATATGTTGATGACTGGTAAAGTTACAATGCAATAGGTCTCTCATTAGAACTCTAGACTATTTCTGTCTGTTTTATATTTCCCTTTGGAAGTCTAATAGACACTTTAAAAAAGCGACATGCTCAAGTCCAAACTCGATTTTTGCCAATCCTCTTCTCTAGTCATTCTCATCTCAGTTAATGGTAATTCCATCATTTTAGTCAGACTCTAAATTTTGGAATCAACCCCAACCATCTCTAGTTTTCTCCCCAGAGATATCTATGTTTCACTGCATTGCTACAGATTTCTGCTCAACTTTCATGTAAGAGCAGAAGCCCTTTCTGACTTCCTTAGATTTGCTCCTCATTCATTTCCTGTCATAACTCCATTTCATTTTATTATATATATAAACATGAAAATGTATTACATGTTATTACATGTAATATACTTATTATACTGATGATTTTATATAACATTTGTTTAAAATCAGATACATTTTAGAAATCATGTTTATATATATAAACATGGAAACCAAGAGAAAGTGTTGTCCTGGAAGCCAAGCAGGATATATTTTCCTACTGATTTTACTCTCCAGAATTAGGCTTCCATGTTTTCATTTTGTAGAATTATATTTTGTAGAATATAATTATTCTATTTTGTAGAATTATATTCTACAAAAAGGCAAATATATGGTTAAGACAGGTAAGAGAGAAATATTCTAGAGAAATTCATATCCCTTAACTCTTTCAAAATGAAAGACTACATTAATTTACATATTGTCTGAATATGAAAAGGCCTAGAGGTGGTGAGAAGATAATTAAAACCTAGATCTGACAGGCATGTAGAAGAACAAAGCAATTCTTGTTAAATTACTATATCATTGTAGTCTGGAGGGGTTAGAGATCTTGATATGATTATTAATATATACACATTTGATTTGTTTTAACAATTACATTGTGTAACGAGTGAAAAGCAATGCATTTGCTATGAAAAGTTCACCTAGCAGCCTTCTAGATTTAGCAGTCATAGAATTATCTCTGATGAGAAAGATTAAGACAAGAAGGTCTGAACTAATACATGAGAAGAATCTCACAAAAACAATTATATTCATTAGTAACAAACTGTCATTACTATCTAAACTTGTGTACAAAAATTAAATATTCAAGTTAATTTTTTGAGTATCAATATTATTATGAGCATTATTTATTAATTGGAATATGTCTCTTATTTTTAATCCTTTTTAAACATTGTTTTCAGTTGGCATTATATAGAGGAAATATTTTAAGATTTGCTTATACCATTGGTTCTATAATCAATACACAAAGAATCTTATCACCAACAATTTTTCTTGGCAGCTAAAATAATTGTATTTATTTCTTGTTGTTATTAGAAAAGTACCCTTGAAACATTTTTGTGACCAGAAGTGCTAACTCTAAATTTCTTTGCAAAGAACACTCGCTGAAGGCCATTTGGATTTAGATTTAACATGAAATATTTATATTGACTTTCACATACGTAAAAGATAAATATTATTCCAGAGCTTATTACAATGATGATTGTATGTAAATATTTGTTTAAAATCAGATACAGTTTACAATGTATTTAAACTGGTGGAAGAAATTCTAACATTTTAGCAGGTATAGGAAGGGAAAAATAACATGGAGCAGTCACATAAAGAGAACTTAAAAATTCTGAATTTTCAATTCTGATTTATTCCTAGCTGTATAATGCTGATGACTTTTCCTTGCAGTGCTTGTAGATTTCTTTTGAGCATCAGCTTCACTGTTTCACTCGGTAGTCAATTTATAATGAAGATTATGTACAATGTGACAGATTAAAATCAGGCCAAATGTTAAAGCTGGGTAAAAAGGCTAAAATAAATATAAAAATTATGTCTGGGAGACATTATAGTGTGATTTACTTAGTAATGGAGAGAAGTAAACTATGAAAAGGAAAACAGGTATAAAAGTAATGAATGTTTTACTGAAAACATAAGGTGTTTTCTCCTCCCATTCTCATACCATGGAAACAAGCTGACTCTCAATGAGAATGGATCACATTCCATTTTAGACTGATGAACAATACAATTCTTTATGCAGTACACCATCAAGCTGTGGAATTCAATTCTGCAATATATCACTGTGGTAAATACTTTAGCAAAACCCAGGAAAGCATTAAATGTTGCTATGAATAAGAATGACATTTACAGCCACACTAAGTAGGTCAGAAAGTTTAAAGGGCTCTCAGCCCTCTAGCAATGGTGCATAAGGAGAATTTGTGTGAAGGTCAGAAAGTAGTATTCTCTCCTCTGACATTATTGTATATTACGCATTCATTATGGCAAGTTTATGTGGTTCATTCTCAAAGCTGGGATTTAAGGGTATGTACCTGATTCTAAAATCCAACCTTCAAATGTTTTCTTCAAATTATAAATATTATTTTTATATAAATTATTAATTATACTATCAATGACTGCAATAATTGTACCAGGTCTATTCAAAGAAAAATAAAATATTCTCCCTATGGAGGAGTAAATGAATTGGAAAATTTGAAAGATGTAGGAATTAGAGAAGGTGGAAATGGCTGAAAACACAATATACTTTGGCTGAAAAATGTTTCCTTCTTAAACAGCAAGCTTCGATCATAAAAAAATAAATTTGACACTCTTACATAACTACCTTGGTAATTATTAATAGTTCCTGTTTTGCTGGTACTATCACAAAAACAGAAGATAAGTGTTGGTAAGGATGTGGAGAAGGGGAACACTTGTCTACTTGTTGGAAGGAATGTAAAATGGTGCAGCCACTATGGAAAACGATATGGAAGTTTCTCAAAAAAATAAAATATATAATCCAGCAATTTCACTTCTGGGTGCTTATCCAAAAGAATTGAAGTAGGATCTCAAAGAGCTATTTGCATTCCCATGTACACTGCAGAACTATTCACAATACCCGAGATGCAGAAACAACTTAAATTTCCATCAATAGATGAATGGATAAATAAAATGTGTATATATACAGAATAAAATATTATACATCCTTTACAAAAAGGAAGTCCTGTTATTTGTGACAATGTTGATGAACCTGGAGGATATTATGTTAAGTGAAGTAAGACAGACACAGAAAGACAAATATTATGTGATTCCACCTATATGAGCTATCTATCTGGAGGAGTCAAACCCATAGAAGCAGAGAGTAGAAAGATGGTTGCCAGTGGTTGGGAGAAATGAGGAGTTGATCAAATGGTGTAAAGTTTAAGTTATGAAAGATGAATAAATTCTAGAGATCTGCTTTACAATCTAATGCTTAAGTTTAAAAACACTGTATTGTGCCCCTAAAAATTTAAGAGGGTAGATCTGTTAAGTATTCTTATTACATGAAAAAAATTGAATTAGTAGCATAACTACAAAGTGATAGCATGAGAGAATTTGGGGAGGCGACAGAGATGTTCTGTATCCAGATGGTGGTGATGGTTATATTATAAACAAGTTTTAGATTTCATAGAATAGTATACACAATTAATTGGATTGCTCAATACTTAAATTTGCCCCCCTGTGCACTGAGACATGGAAAAGAATGGTCTTAACAACATTATTTATAAAATCCAAACCATAGTTAATCCAAATTTCAAATCAAAAGTCATATGAAACAATTCATTATTATATATTGTTACAAATGAAACTATAAACAATGAAAATGGATAAAACATGTTATATGCAATAACATAGATACTTCTTAGGAATATAATGTTAAACTACAGATCTCATAATAACATCTTTACAAAAAAATACAAAATTAAACCTAAGTATTTAAGATTGGTTGCTTATTTCATAAAACTATGCAAGAAAGCAAATGGGTGATTATTATAATTGACATGAGTGGTTATTTTTATGAGGGAGGATGGTTGTAACCAGAAGGTGGCACAAGAGAAACTTTTATGGTGATGCAGTGTTATATTTTTTGATCTAGGTCAGCGGTTACAGACTGTTGACTTTATGATGAATCATTGATTTTGTACATCATTGTGTTGATGTGTGTGTGTATCCGAATAAAACAGTTAAATACAGTGAAATAAAATAAACCAACAGGAAGACACTGAATGAAGGTTGAAGAATGTTTTGGATTAAAATGTTAAAATGTACAGTATTAGATAAAATAATCCATATGTCTTTCTTTTTAGAAAACGACTTTTACTGATTTGTCAAGGGTATAGTGACCAAAAGAAAGATGTCTCAAACTTTGTTTGAGTTTTATAATATAAATATGGCCATCTCAGCATTTCATAAATTATAGCATGAGAGATTTATTTAATTTGCATGAAACAAAAATGTCACACTATAGATATCAGACAAAGACATTGAAAATAAATGTAAAGCATCTCAGAGACATGTTCTGAAAATACCATCTTCAAAGGAAAGAGTTTATGACATAAAGAAACTTTCTAGAAAGTATAAAACAAAATGAATGATCACTAAAGGAAAAGAGTGCAGAGATTTATTTGTTCGGACTATCCTGTATAACAACTAACAAGTTTATTTAGCTTTGTAAGAATTACACGAAGTAATCTGTCATTAGCTAAAGCTGTGGTGCTCTAAGCATTACTTATAAGGTGCATGGAAATCAAAAGCTCTGATTATATTAAATAGATGGTTAACTAAATAGTGAAGGAATATGTAATTTCATGGGAGAGCATTAATCATGGAAAGTTCATTGTTCTTTTTTTATTTTTATTTTTAATTATTATTATACTTCAAGTTCTGGTGTACATGTCCAGACATGTTTGTTACATAGGTATACACATGCCATGGTGGTTTGCTGCATCCATAACCCTGTCATCTACATTAGGTATTTCTACTAATGCTATCCCTCCCCTAGCTTCCCACTCCACCCACCCTGCTATCTCTCCCCTAGCTCCCCACCCACCGACAGGCCCCAGTGTATGATGTTCCCCTCTCTGTGTCCATGTGTTCTCATTGTTCAATTCCCACTTATGAGTGAGAACATGCAGTGTTTGGCTTTCTGTTCTTGTGTCAGTTTGCTGAGAATGTTGGTTTCCAGTTTCATCCATGTCCCTGCAAAGGACAGGAACTCATCCTTTTTTATGGCTGCGTTCTCTATACAATATAATGAGTCAGCTATCCCATCTTAGAGTTCTCTGGATTTTTTTTTTTCCTTTGAGACAAAGCCTCCATCTGTCACCCAGGCCAGAATGCAGTGACGTGATCACAGCTCACTGCAGCCTGGACTTCCTCGGCTCAAGCGATCCTCCCACCTCAGCCTCCCAGGTAGCTGGGACTACAGGTGTGCACCACAACACCTGGCTAATTCTTGTATTTTGTAGAGATGGGATTTCACTACATTTCCCAGGCTTGGCTCTGGAAATTTTAACTAGGTACTTGCTTATATTTTTCAAAGAATCTTTGGCAAAAATTAAATGAACACAGTGAAATCATCTTTTGTTCTCCAGTTCCCCTTACTATCAAATTCACACCCTCACTCATAAATTCCAGTAATCTTTGAATAAAGGAAAATATTATGTGAACTACATATGTAGGAATGATATTATTTAAATATTACCCAGGTAAAGTATGCCCTTTCTAATTTTGCAATGATGCAGAATTAATAATTGAGCCATGAGGTGGGCGTGGTGGCTCACGCTTGTAATCCCAGCACTTTGGAAGGCAGAGGCTGGTGGATTGCTTGAGATCAGGAGTTTAAGATCAGCCTGGTCAACATAGCAAAACCCCGTCTCTACTAAAAATACAAAAGTTAGCCGAGCATGGTGACACATGCCTGTAATCCCAGTTACTTGGGAGGCTGAAGCAGGAGAATCGCTTGTACCTGAAAGGCAGAGGTTGCAGTGAGCCGAGACCATGCCACTATACTCCAGCCTGGGCAACAGAGCCAGACTCTGCCTCAAAAAAAAAAAAAAAAAAAAAAAAAAAAAAAAAGAATTGAGTCATTGTAAGACCCGGGGCCCAGTTTTAACATATTCATTTTGTGATGGTTGTTTGCTCTCGTCCCTCTAAACTTACAACAAATCCCCATCCTCTGCCAAGAGGATGCCTGTAAACTTCATCTCCTGGGGTACCTAGTCCTCTGCATTCTGGTAGGGTTTAGCTAAAGAAAGTCACCAGCAAAGAAATTGCAATTCAGGAAGGGAGAAATTTATTTTTTCTAATGTTTATTCCTGCTGTTTTGATACCTCACTTTCAACTCATAGTTAGGGTTTCCTGGGGAGTTTCTTATGACCAGATAACAGAAGGGAAAAAAATATGTAGGTCTGGTTTCTTTTTTCTTTTTTTTGTTTTTGTTTTTTGATGTGGAGTTTCACTCTTGCTGCCCAGGCTGGACTGCAATGGCACGATTTCAGTTCGCCGCAACCTCCACCTCCCAGTTTCAAGCGATTCTCCTGCCTCAGCCTCCCGAGTAGCTGGGATTACAGGCATGCACCACCATGGCCAGCGATTTTGTGTTTTTAGTAGAGACAGGGTTTCTCCATGTTGGTCAGGCTGGTCTCTCACTCCCAGCCTCAGGTGATCCACCACCTCAGCCTCCCATCTCCATGTTGGTCAGGCTGGTCTTTCACTCCCAGCCTCAGGTGATCCACCACCTCAGCCTCCCGAAATGCTAGGATTACAGGTGTGAGTCACCATACGAGAGCTTTTTTCCTTTTTAATTGTATATACTCAAGGAGAGAAACATAACACTTTGATACAGAGATACTTGGTGAAATTATTACTGTAGTCAAGCAAGTTAACATATCCACCATAACCTCACATGGTTACCTTTTCTTTTACTTTCTTTCTTTTTTTTTTTTTTTTGTAATAAGAGCACCTAAAATTCACTCATTATACAATACAGTATTACTAACTATAGCCTTCATGCTGTACTTCATATCTCCAGATATATTCATTGTATAACTGCATGTTTGTACCTTTTGATTTACACATTCCCATTTCCTCCCTCTCTAACCCTGGAAACAACTATTCTAATCTCTGTCTCATGTATTCATTTTTTTTTTATGCGAGATCATGTGGTATTTGTCTTTCTGTGCCTAGCTTATTTCACTTAGCATAAGGTCATCAAACTTCATCCATGCCGAAAAGTTCCATTTAACTATTATTTACTTCCCATTCCTCTCCAGATATCCTCAGTAGTCCCTGTTCATTCATTCGTTCAAAATACATACTGAGACACCACTGTGATCTGTCCTTGGTGCTGGAGACATGGAAACAACAGATAAAATACCTTATTTCATGGAGTTTATATTCTAGTGGCAGTCTGGGGGAGGTTTGGATAGAGAAGATAGAGATGGGTAAACATAAAATAGATTAAATGTGATATTATTATAATTGCTGTAGAGGTAATAGAGCAAGTGATAAGAAGACTTGGAGGAATTTCAAGTAGAGTTGTCAGGAAAGGTATTTGATGAAAGTTAAATGTTAGAAAGTCAAATAGCTGAAAAAGACGAGTCATATGGCTATCTGGGCAAAGGGCATGTTGATAATGGCTATACATAGAATTTAAAGAAATTAAGAAATAATTGACATTTTTAGAATAGTATGTGTTCAGGAAAAATGTACAGGAAAACTTTACATTTTCTATTTATTCACTTTTTATGGACTTCAAATATACTGTATAATTTTGTCTATTAATTTGTTACAGACTTTTGGTAAGCATTATTCCTAAGAATTATTAAATTAAATTGGCTTGGCATTGCAAGAAGCTTTATTTTCATATTACAAGTGTTAGTTGATTATTGTTGATATAAAGTCATGATATTGATTTTTCAAGTTGATCGTGAATAAGAGGGTAGATCTCATGTTAAATGTTCTTACCACAATAAAAATTTTAATAGAATGAGTACACAACAAAAATGTAATTAAAGATCAAATTTCAAAATACAATTTACATAATTATATACACATAAGTAGATTAGTGAAGATATGAATGTGCACATTTACCATAGCCCTTATTTTTAAATATATATATATATGTATACATATATATATACATATATATATGTATACATATATAGGAAAAAATCTGGATTGGAATATGATCAATAATGATATTGAATAATGTAATTATCTGTAACTTTTCCTTTATTTTTCCAATATTTTCCATAATGCATATATATTCCTTTTTAGTTATATGAGAAGCAAAACAGTATAAATAAAATGAAATCGTTAGGATGGGTGATTTTTATGTTTCTTTCCAGTTTTAATAGTTCATAAGTCTATGCTAACTGAACGTTAACTCCTCGTTCATATATTCTGTGCTTATTAGGTTCGGTTAGGCTTCTGTGTTTATTAATGGCTAATCATCCTGCCCAAATGCATACATTACTGTTACCACCATCTCCTCCAATTACCGCCTCCATACTATCATGCTAATTATCGCTATAGGCTTCATCATTGCCATTGCCAATAGACAACCAGTTTTATTGTTTTTTACTTTTAATGGTTCGTTTTTAAATTTTGTGCAGAAATAGCATAAGAAGCCTAAGGTCATGGACAAAAACATATCAAAACTCTCAATGACAAAAATGCTGTGGTTATATAGGCATGACAAATTTTCAATTAAATTCTGTATTGTCGGTGATATATGTTGAACTTTATTTTATTTTATTTTTAACAAAATAAAATATTTTATTTATAAATACATAATATTTATACATATTTATGGGGTAAAGAGTGAAATGTTGATTCATACATGTGTATTTACCAAGTAAGGGTAATTAGCATATCATAACCTCAAACATTTATCATTTATTTGTCTTGAGAATGATCAAAAACCTCTCTTCTATCGATTTGAAAACATATAATGATTATTGGCTATAGTCATCTTACAGTGCTACAGAACATTAAAACTTAGTTGTCCTTTCTAGCTGTAATTTTGTATCTGTTAACCAGTCTCTCCCAATCCCCGCTCCTCATTACCCTTCCCAGCCTCTGGTAACTGTCATTCTAGTCTCTACTGCTATGAGATCAACTTTTATAGCTCCCAAATATGAGTGAGAACATGTAATATTTATCTTTCTGTTCCTGGCTTATTTCACTTAACATATTGAACTTTTGTTTTTAGTAGTGTTGAAAGCTCTTTGGTTAAGAATGAAAGCTTATGAAAAAACTTGTTCTTTAAATTTTCTAGTTTTAAAATTAAGAAACAGCTTTGAAAATATATTTTTAACACCTAATATAATTCTAAGTCTCATAAAAATTTATGGCATCAAAATTCATCATCTTATTTCTCTATGTACCTTTATTTTATCAGACCCTTATTGTCACCAAGATAAGACATATATTTCATTGTTCTAAGAAAGTGTCAACAAATTGATCACAACTCCTAAAAAAGGAGTTGTATGAAATAATCATTGTATAAAAATCATATTTTATATAATAGAGATACAATTTATAAATTATGTTTTTATTACTCATCTAATTTTGCTTTTATATTAGAAAAATTACTAGTTGTATTGTTATGACTGAAATTCACATAATTTGTGTTATACTAAGTGATCTAAAAGATTTAAAAATACGATTGCATTCAAAGTGTAATTTGAACCCTTTTCACTAAAAAACATGAATATAAGTAAATATAAAAGTAAAAATTAAAATTATTTTCTTATGATTTGAAAAATGCTTTCCTACCAATAAATTCAGTATTGTCTATTAAAATAAAAGACAACACAATCTTTTCATTTGCTAATGTGCAAAATAATTTAAAACAGTTATATTTTTGAAAACATAATTACATTTTATAAAGTATTCTTTATAATGACAAAATTACAAGTGACAGAGACAATTACATGTCCTCTAAATGTTTGTTTTGCTTTGTGATGTTCGGAACTCTCTGTAGGACCCTGGACATCAGCCTTCCTACTTTCTTTAAGGGAAATGCAGTCTTTTTGTTTTAACTTTTTGTGTTATCATCAGCATATTTGGACATTTTTATGCTGTACATGCATTTTTCCATATAGTTTGTATTGGAGTGATTGCCTTCTGTTAAACTGTTCTACTTTAAGCTTCTGTGCTTATTTTTGAGTTCTGTATGACAATCATTAATACCTTAGTGTACTATATTTTTGGCCTACAAAACAGCTTAAGAATTTTAAGTTACCGGGGACCGTATTTTAAAAGCATAATTTTAGTTATTCACTTATTCACCTGTATTTTCCTCCTATTCAATCAAAGTGAAATATTCAGGGCCTGCATTATAAAGTTCAAAATATAAAATCACTCTAAATACATTTGAGACTTTAATTCAAGCAAAGGGACTATAGATAGTTGTATATCATTTAGTGGAGATTTAGCCAAGAAGTTGTCATAGAGCTAGAAGCAGAAATAATAAAAAAAGAACTGATATCACAAACCTACAACATATATAAAGCATATTTCTGAAGCATGGTGTGCTGGCACAGAATGATTTTAACTACATTTCAGTCAACACTGAGAGCCATAGATGCACATTTTTATTTTGTTTCAACTGAATATGAAATGTGTGCTGTTATCAGTTGGGGGCTTAGAGGGTTAGATAGCTTTAAAAGCTATAGCAATTTAAAGGCACTCTGTATCCATTTGCAATGTATTTTTATACTCATTGACATGTTGGGAAATTTATCTTGAAATTTTTTTCATACAATAGGACTTAAAACAACTAAGTAGCTATTGGCACTCATATCTCTTCACAAGGTTGTGTAATAATACTCTTTCTCAATTTTTCACTAATTGATTAAAATAATTTTAATAACTACACAATGATGTTTTAAGACACTCTCTGATATCTCGTATTTGACAGCAGCAGTACACTTTTAATGAATCCTTCCACAAGAGACACAAGCAACATAACTGTCCTTTGCATTCATATACAGAAAAGAGATTATTTTTTGACCTTCAGCTTTTCACACTCTCTAATGACATCAGCTATGAAGATATTGGATTTGGGGGCCTAATCTTTCTGAAGGTAGCTAAAGCATGACCTTGTATCTTTACTTGCCATAAGTAGTGAACTGTTCCTTTTTACTACATTTGGAGATGAAATTCAATACACAGTAGTAAATTACATACTTTAGGGCATTGAAGTGCCAGCCAAGGAGAAGACTTCCTAGGTGTAAAGTACAGCAGCAGGCCATTTCTAGATCTTATATCATATCTATACTCTGCATATCAGTCTCAATTAATGTTACCTAAGAAAGTTGTCATTGTCTCTGCAAACTCAGCCATACTTTCGCAAAGGATGCAAATCACACATTACATCTTCTACTTTATTATATTCATCTTCTCTAGTGCCCAGTATGGAGGTATGGAAATTGCAGAAACTCTGTAAATATCTTATGAATGAATTAATGAATGAATGAAGAATGTTATATATACAATTTGGAAAACACAAGAAAAATCACTTAACAAAAATCTTTGTCTTTAACTTAATTCTAAGTGTAGAATTCCATTCACCAACTTTTCCATAAATATTATGGGAAACTGTTGAAGTGAAACTAGTGGCCTCCGTTTGCTTGCCACTACAAGTATTCATTCCAGCATATTACACGGTTGGTAAGCAGTGGTAAAAATTCTAGACATGCTTCTGTAAGATAGTGGATAATGGGGGAAGAAATAAGAGGCAGTCTGATGGTGAACAAATTCAGTGGAGGGTGTTGAGTAGCTACAAAAGTAAAGATTTTTTTTTTTTTAGCAACTAAATTAGTGTAAAAATTTAGGAAGAAGGAATGATGTTGAATCAGTATTTTTAGGATATTTTATTTGTGAAACATTTTTGGAAACTCCTACATAGCTTCCTTTAAGAAATTTTAGAGTAGAGATACACATTGGTTCAAGGTGTCTAGAGTCAGATGGCTATGAGGTTGGACATATGTTATATATCTGGGATATATTTGGGAAGCTGTCATCTGGGATTTTGGATGTAAAGTGCAAAACCTCACTGTGCATAAAGATATATAATCAAAATGAGCCAGGATCTCATTATTCCCTCTTACCATCCTACTCTTTCAAAGAACTTTGAACTATTATGTTTTATATGATACAAGCAATATGCAATAATATTGTGTAACTGATAGAGAAGAATGTTTGGACTTAGATGAAAAATTTCAGCTGTATGTATGTGAGTTCACTAAATTGAAGAAACTTTTGTGAATGTCTTTGTGAACTTGAAAATTATTTTTCTTGAGTCATATATATATAATATAAACATTATATATAATATAACCATATTGTACTAATCTGGGGATTTGGAGTCCTGCGGACTTCGGCAACATTGAAGCACATCGTTTTCTATGGGAAGATGTGCTTCACTGAAGCTAGAATATGTGCGTTAAATTCATCTTTGTGCATCTATCAAAATAGTGAAAGTGCTGTTCTCATCTATTCAGAAAATAATTACTGCATTAAGGTGTCTGCCACAGGCATTAGAAAGGGGTTCTAGTGGACTAGGTTTTTGCCAATGTTTTTTACGATGAAGACTTACTGAATAATCTTGTACTTCATTTCAAAAAAGAGTGACATACCTGACTTCTTGCTGTCAGTGGAGCTAATCAGAAATGAAGAATAAAATAGAGTGTAGTGCTCTGAGAAAAACAAGCAGTGAAATGCAAGAGGAGAGTAAAGTACTTTTCTATCTCAACCTCTTGAAACTGGAGAGGGCCCAGGGGGCTGGGGTTAGGCATTTTCCAATCCTTTTCCTGATTTGGTAGAATTAACATTGATCAGCACGGACTGACTTAATTTAGCACCACTTCCTTAAGAGAGAGTCTGCTGAATAGATGAAGAGTGGGTATGGGCTTGATATAAACAAAGTCACAAAGACACAGTACACTTTTTTATTTTGGAAGAGCCATACAAGTACTGATTGTCTTAAAGACTTAATGAGGTCATGTACATTACATGTATTACTATGGTGTGGAAGGCGGTCCTACACTTGATCTTGGCCAAAAGGCCGAGAAGTGATGGAAGGCGGTCCTTAAGAAGTTCACAGATAAGAACTGTACACTGTTTTCAATTCCTAGATATGTGTGTGTGTGTATATATATATATATATATATATCCTATATATACAGCTAGTGCTTGACTTACGACCACGATTGGGACAGGCAGACCGGTCGTAACACGATTTGGTCGTAAGTTGAGTAGGCTATATGTACAGTTGAAATGGTGCACGCTGAGATGGTAGTGCTGCCGGAAGCTGGTCTGCACTGTCATAAGCCCAACTGGGCAACGTTTGCGCTGCCAGACACGGAGCAGTTGTGGCTAGCGATTGTGGTCGTAAAGTCAAATGTTCGTAAGTTGTATACGTCGTAAGTCGATCAATACCTGTATATATATTTCCTATATATTTATATCTTAGTTATATATATATATTTTGAGATGGAGTCTCACCCTGTTACTCAGGCTGGAGTGCAGTGGTGCAATCTCAGCTCACTGCAATCTC
The DNA here is from genome assembly GCF_009761245.1 of Sapajus apella. Lineage (NCBI taxonomy): Eukaryota > Metazoa > Chordata > Mammalia > Primates > Cebidae > Sapajus > Sapajus apella. The sequence continues at coordinate 23,263,005 of NW_022436957.1, forward strand.
TGTCTCTGGGTTGAAGTGATTCTCCTGCCTCAGCCTCCCGAGTAGCTGGGATTACAGGCACCTGGCACCACGCCGAGCTAAATTTTGTATTTTTAGTAGAGATGGGGTTTCACCGTGTTGGACAGGTTGGTCTCAAACTGCTGACCTCAGGCAATCTACCTGCCTTGGCCTCCCAAAGTGCTGGGATTACAGGCGTGAGCCACCTTGCCCAGCCAATTCCTAGTAGTATATTTTTCTGAGATCAAATGTTTGGTGTGACTTTCTTCCTTAAATTTTGGTTAATTATTTCCTACATGAGTACATCATACTTCTAGTGACTGAATGTTTTGGTAAATTTTTCCTAGTCAATCAGTGATAGAGAAATTAAATTCAAAAATTTTCTCTAAGCAGTCAAAATACAGCCCATTTACTTGTTTTAATGCACTTTAACTCTAGAAAACCTATTGAGTGCTAAAAGAAGGTACCTGTATTCATATCCTACCCAAATTCCAGTTACGATAGTTTGGTTTTCTGATTCCCCTAGCTATTAATATATTAGAAACATCAAATTAGAGTAAAGAAACTTTCACCAGCAGGAATACATGTACAAAAAATGTGGCAGTTGACAATATTAAACCTAGGAGGGAGGCTAGAAATACAGCAAAAACAAGATTAGGAACTTGAAAAACATAGTCATGTAAAATCAGTACAACTGACAATGTTTAGAAATTACAACAAAATACTATTTTACTTAGTATGCTGTTTATAAAGGTACTGAGAAAGAATTAAACATTTCAGAACACAACACATCAGAATGGAAAATAAATAATGTAGATTTGGTTTTTATGTCTTGGATAAAAGCAAACTTCAATAATTCTATTTTGTGGAGCCTGCATTAACAAATGATACCAGAAATGATGAAGTATGAATTATTTTTCAAGTAGTTTTTTCATGAATCCTTTCCTGTATAGGATATCCAATTTCCTCTGAGATTTGCCCTTATATTTTCTAGAACAAACCTTCAGTGGTCTCAGTGGTTTTCATTATTTTTCATGGAGTCTTCTAAGACGGGCTGAGTCTCTTAAACAAAATTTATGATTATTTAACAGATAATTATTTAATCTCCAACTGTGTTTCGTGGAATTTTCACTTTGAATACTAACCTATCATGACACAGATGCAAGGTTCAGTACTCCTGCTGCATGCAAATCATGGTTTTTAACTCAGTGGGCGTTATCTTCTGCACATAGTTTCACAAATAATCACGATTTTCTTTGCTAAACTGAATTTAATTTTCTTTTGAAACCCTATTCCAGTACTTCTTTCACTGTATTATTTTTGGTGATTTTTCCAAGACACATTTCTTTCTTTCTTTAACTTCATTATTTTTAGTTTCTGTTTCCGTCTTCTCTCATTTTGTGTTAACCACCATTTAAATACTCCAGTAACTATATCAAGATAATGGATTATGAAATTGACTACAATTTGAAAAAATGTGTTAGAAATTGGAGAAATAATTTTGCTTTTAAATTACTATGACTAAGAAATTATGACATAGTTCTTTGCTTCTAAAGGAAAAAATAACGGTGTTTATATGGTATATGTTACAGATAATGATTTAATTTAAACCTTTGTTATATTTCTCTTTTAGATAAATATATAAAGTTATATTTCTCGTCCTATAATAACAAGAGTGCTAACAGTGATAACATATTTTTGAAGCAATTCTAATTTACTTTTATTTAGATTTAACATAAAAGACTTTATTTTGGTCTCAAAATTAAATAGTTTTCACTGCAGAAAATCTGTTTTAAAGATTATCGTTTGCTTAGATATAAAATATAACCAATTAAATAGGGAATGTTGTTAAAATGTTTTATTTAAGTTCTTTACATACTGATCATGTAGACTTTGATGTTATATTGTAATAAAATAAAATAAGTAATTTAAAGCATTTATACTGGTAAATAATATAATCGGGTGAGCATCATTTCACTTTTTGTTTTAGTTAAATTTCTTTTGAACACAGATAATGGAGGATAACTCCAGTTAACTTAAGCAACGATGCATATTTACAGGATGGATACTGCAGTTTCTCCTAAAATTCAAAGGGAGTCTGCACGTAAGGGAAGACCAGAACCAATAATTAGGATAGTTATAGGCATGTAGTTGACCCTCTTCCATTCCATTTTTTTCTGCTTCTCTTCTTCAGTCTTATTATCCTGAACATCTTTTTTTTTCTCTGTGACTTTTTGCAAATAAGATGGAAGAAGGCTCTTTCTCTGGCTAATATTTATGAGTCCCTCTATTCCAGCCTTTCACAGAGCCAAACTGCATGGCAATTCCACATTCCTAGGAGAGAGAATCTGATGAACTCAGCTCAGGCCTGGTGTCCAACACTGGTCCAATCAATAGTACATAGAATGACCTTGTGTACTGTTATCATGGTTTCAGCCGCTCACACGACTAGATAGAGGGGGTTGGAGCAATATTTCATGGGGAAAAAGGACTCTCTTAAACTTAGCTGACGTCCCAGAAGTTGTAATTATGCCTCTATTTGGTTGTTTATCTTAAGAACAAGTGATACTGGAAACTTAACATGTATTGTGCTTCTACCATGTATCAGGGACTATGGGCAAATCCTCCCATCCATTATCTCTTATCTTTCTCACAAGGGCCTTATCTTTATTTTATAGTTGAAGAAACTAAAAATTAATAGAAGTTAAATATTGCACTGAAGCCATCAGGATGGTGTGAAAAATGTTATGGGATGTAAATTTCTTTAATAGAGAAAAGATACAAGCTTACCAAAAGCATAGAATAGTAAACAATCCTGGAAAAATATTTCACTTTCCAGGTCTCTCCAATTTCCTGATAGGAGGTAAAGCTGTGGGATACACCTGGAATTCGCATTATTATTCTCACAGCAGTTACATCCTCCAGTTCTTGATGACAATGGTCTATTCTGAAAATTCTGGCTACATTTCAACCTATTAACTAGATATAAAACAGCTAGTATAAAACTAACCACAGTAATTCCTGTGTGTCCAGTGCAAGTTTAGGTGAAGCAAAAGACAGTTTTCCAGAAGCATCTCTTGGCAGGCCCCTCAAATTATTTACAGATCATCATCAATGTTCCCATTCTCAGGTCACTGGATTCCCTGCCAAATGCCTCTTGGTTTTAGTGCTAAAGTTTATTACACATGTCTGATGCTCTTAAAGAAAATGTATATAGTTCTTCTTTTATAATAAGAAACCAAAATACTGTTTTCCAGTAGAGAATAACTGTTTGTAGCTTACACACTCACACACCCAAATCACCTTAAAATAATAGAATTCTGGCACCCCACAGCTAAACTTTAATTATGTTGTCTGATAGTAGATTGCTGTATTTTGTCACCATTTCAATTCTGCCTCTATCAACATAATGCTTTATTGTTCTCTATTACAAACCCTCTTCGTTATTTATTGTTAAAGACTCAATAGTTGAATTTATGCTCTGTCACAATAAATCACACTCACCCAGATAATGCACTATTAAAATGAAATCAGGCTTGCAATATTGTTAGGCCATATATATTAAAGTGTTTGGGTGGATAGCATAGACCAGACATTCAACTGTTTCAAATAATGCCTACCATCAAAAACTATTCATCGAATGCTTTTAGGCTTCATGAGGTTATTCCAAGTATTCTGGAATGATCAAATAAGAAAAAAAGCTTACCTACAATAAGTCTGTACTCTTAAGACAAAACACTTGAACAATGTACCTAAGACCCTCCACCCATATGCCTAAAAGTGGGATTCGAAATTACATGAATAAGTGTCTAGTATCTTTTGGGTAAAATTGGTGTCATAGCAAGTGTTATAATGGGCTTATTCTCCAGTTCAGAACATTCCTACAAAGATGTGTGTATATGTGTGTCTGTCTCTGTGTGTGTGTGATGTTTTTCAAATTATATATATAACTGCTTATTTTAACAAAGGAAACATCATGATGCTTAGAGTATTTGACAAAAATCTACAATGTATAGTGCTGCAATTAATTCATTGGTAATTATATTTTTCATTTTATGGAATTTGGCCGTATTTTGATAGTTTTAATTTAGAACATTTGTGAGGAAAGTGCCGTCTGAGTAAGGAAAACCAAATGGAAGCTTCTGAAACTGTCTCCTCTCTGGCCAAGAGAGTATATCAAAAACACTAATGCATATGGAAAGAATGCTAGAAAGTAAGGCTACCCCTAGGGATCTAAAGCTACAAGGATGGTGGTCCCTTTGGTGTATTTGTGATTCACCAAATTGGCTGCTGCAGAAATTGGATGGATCCAAGAGAGTAACTGTAGACTATGGCAAACTTCAACAAGTACTAATGTTGGTTGCAAGTGCTGTGCTGGACATGGTATTATTGTTAGAGCAAATTAATAAAGACTCAAGTACATGGTGTGTCACCACCAATTTGGAAAATGTGTTCTTTCTTTTTTAACCAGGAAAGAAGATCAGTAACGATTTCAATTCCTGTGGAACAGACAAATGAATTCATTAACACTTTAGCCTCAGGGCTACGTTAACTGTACTATTCTCTATTAAAATGTATCTGAAGAGCTCTGGATTGTCTGAACATTGATTTAGTGATATTGTGTTGATCAGGTGGGATGATCAGGAGGTACCTATCACCATGGAGATGTTGATAATACAAGTACACTTCAGGGGATGGAAGAAAAATATGAGGAATATTCACAGGAGTGCCATAGCAATTTTTATGGATCTGAGCGCCAGAACATATCCTTCAGAATAAAAGAGGAATTATTATATGATGTGTCTCTTATCATGAAGAAGAAAGTGCCAAGCCTGGCAAACTTCTTCAGGTTCCATAGGAAACATTCCATACCCCAAGACACTGCTTTAGCCCATATACACAATGATTCAAAATGCTGCTAGCTTTGAGTCAAGCCCAGAGCAAGGAAGTGTTCTGTAGCAAGTCTAAGGTATAATGTACGCATCTCTTTTTTTGAGTCATGTGGTTTGCTAGCCCCAATGATGCTAGAGGTGTCCGAGGTGGGGAAAGATGTGTGAGAGAGAAGGAAGACATGCTCCTCGCCCAAAGGAAATTGAAGTGTTGTTACTCTAAAAAGGAAAAAATGAATACTGGACATGAGAGGCCCAACAGATATCCAACTCATCCCTATTGTAGTCATTGCAGTTTTTTTGAAGAAGATTTCTGATTCTTGTTTGCCTTATAACTAAAAAAGTCAAACTTTTTTTTGAATGAACACTTTAAAGTTTAGAACACATTTGAACATAATGAATCAATATAATTTTATAAACATTTATAATTATAATCAATAAATTTTAAAAACATGGAATACTAAAGAAGAAATGACTACATTCTTGAACACCTTCAAATTTTTGCTGTGTCAGAAGCTATAAATATTTTTGAATTTTTCTTTGCATTACAATTAAATGCAAAAAAACCCTAATAGCAGATTATCTATCTATCTGTCTGTCTATATTTTCTAATTTGAAAAAGTAATATGGAAATAGATTCACTGCTCACCAAGACTTTGCAATTTAAGAAGTCTGCATTATATGCTAACTCTTCAGAATAATTCTAATAAAAATAAAACTTTGTTCATTATCAATTTTAAGCTTTTTTCTAATTAACTCTGAACAGAATCAGTGAAACATAGATCAGAAGAGAATATTAGAATACTAAGTTCCTAATCACTTAAGTCTGCAATATTCAAAGATCTACAATGTCATTAAAACCTCTTAAAGTTTATGAACTTCAGAAATAAATAATAAAATAATGGCACTAGAAACTTTTCTTTTTCCTTTATATCTCACATGTATTTTTATATTTTTATTTAAAAATAGAGATGGTTAATAAGACAGACAGAAGAAAGATATACAGTATTAGATTTATGGAGTAAAGAATAGCAACATAACTAAGACATTTAAATTTTTTTCAGCTAGAATATTTTGTAAAACTAAACAGAATACCTTGTCAGTACTCTTTTTTTCCCTCTTAGGGACAGAAAAGATTGAATCTTTGCTTTATATGATAACTTTCAAATAAAAAAGTACATATTAAATTTCGAGAGTATTTTGTGGCTAATGATACTATTGCTCTTATCTTATCATTTTATTATAGTATTCTCTAAGGATTCTTTTAATGCTCTCCTCAAGTGTTGTGATACGGTGTTCTCTTTGGCCTTTCCAATAGTGAATAATCCTCTCTTAGAAAGTACATTAAGTTTTTTGACTTCCAAAATATTGACCATCAGTCCTAATGTTATTATAATGAAAAAATACATCAATTACTTAAAAGTTGGAAATATAAGTCTCATACTCTCTATGATAATATGAATAATTAATTCTGATAGCAAAAATGGGAGCAGTAGATTTTTTAAAAATTATTACACCAGTTATGTCTCATTTATATTCAAGAAAGAGTAATTCAATTGAAATTAATTTAAGCTGATATGGGAATTTATTTATGTATGCAAAAAGAATGTGGACTTGGGTTCAGTCATAAGTAAACATAAAGCTTAAACAATGTCATCAGTTCTTTCTTCTTTCTCCCTCCAACTCTTGCCACTGCTTACCTTATTATATTGATTCTCTCTTAAGAAGGAATAAATTGCTGCCCTAGACGCATAGTCTACAGTTTAACATCCCCATCAGAGAGAGGATCTTTGTCCATGATACCTCTGGGGGAAATTGTCCTAGGGAAAGCTGATTGGACACAGGGTCTTGTAGCAATCACTGGCTCAATTCTTGTTGCCCAGAAAGTAGAGGAAGAAACTATTGGGGGGCAGAATTACCCTTATCAAAACCACACAAAATGGATTTTCCCAAGAGGGAAAATACATTCTCTTTATGGAAAAAGTTATACATTGCATTTTGAATACACCATTCTATTTGTAAGCTATGGAACTAACCTACTGAGGTTTAAAGCTAGACTGATTAATTACATAAAAAGCAACAAATCTGGAGGGTCCTTGAGTTAATATCACTCCCTCTTTTAATAGATTAGAAGAATGGTCCAAGTAGTCTGAGTTAACTTATCAAAATAAAAAGCCGCTACCAGTTATGGGGCTTCATGAACTCCTTATTTCTAAGAAGCCCATTTCCCTGACCAAGGTGTTCCTCTGTTACTTAGTTACATATATTTGCCCTGACCTTCATTATAAATATACAGATATTTAGAGGTTGGGGAGGAAGGTTCCTTCTATCTAGCACATTGTGTTGTGTGCAGAAATATGCTCAGCTTTCACTGTGGGATAGGTGGAGTTGAGGGAAATGTATGTGCTCTATCACTTCTCTACCTGTAAGTTTTCTCCCAATAGGCCCTGTTTTACATCTATACAACCTGGTGTTCTGCCTGACATGACTTAAACGTTATCCTTCTGGAGGAGTCTTAAAAGCTATGAAATGAATCATATGATTCAAGGATTTTTACATAGTAATCAACCTGGTTCCCTAATTTTTATTTAGGATCATGACATATTTAAGAAAATGAAAATGTGTTGAAAAAGAGTCTTCCATTATTTTACTTCCTTAGTTACTATTATTCCTTTTTATAAGTTTCTATCTTTTATTGCAAATTATCTACTGATGTTTATATATTCCCAAAATATCCACTTGTCAGCTACCTAGGGATTAGTCAGTGCATTTGTTAATTGCTCACTTATTAGATATTTTTTATTTAGAGTACTTTTAAAAAATCACTGCCTTTTGTATAAGGTATAACGAAGGGGTCCAGTTTCAGCTTTCTGCACAAGGTTAGCCAGTTTTCCCAACACCATTTGTTAAACAGAGAATCCTTTCCCCATTGCTTGTTTTTGTCTGGTTTGTCAAAGATAGGATGGTTGTAGGTGTGCGGTGTTATTTCCAAGGCCTCTGTTCTGTTCCATTGGTCTATATCTCTGTTTTGGTACCAGTACCATGCTGTTTTGATTACCAGTACCATGCTGTTTTGATTACTTATAGTATAGTGTGAAGTCAGGTAGCGTGATGCCTCCAGCTTTGTTCTTTTTGCTTAGGATTGTCTTGGCTATGCAGGCTCTCCTTTTGTTCCATATGAAGTTTAAGGTGGTTTTCTCCAGTTCTGTAAATTAGTGCAACCTTTGTGGAACACAGTGTGGCAATTCCTCAAGGATCTAGAAATAGAAATACCATTTGACCCAGCAATCCCATTACTGCATATATACCCAAAGGATTATAAATCATTCTATTATAAAGACACATACACATGTATGTTCACTGCAGCATTGTTTATAATAGCAAAGACTTGAAACCAACCCAAATGCCCATCAAGGATAGACTGGATAAAGAAAATGTGGCACATATACACCATGAAATACTATGCAGCCATAAAAAAGGATGAGTTCATGCCCTTTGCAGGGACATGGATGAATCTGGAAGCCATCATTATTAGCAAACTGACACAGGAACAGAAAACCAAACACTGCATGTTCCCACTCATAAATGGGTGCTGAACAATGAGAACACATGGACACAGGAAGGCGAACATCACACACTGGGGTCTGTTGGGGGTTGGATGGCTAGGGGAGGAATAACAGGGGGTGGTGAGATTGGGGAGGGATAACATTAGGAGAAATACCTAATGTAGGTGATGGGGGATGGAGGCAGCAAACCACCATGGTATGGTTATACCTATGTAACAATCCTGCCCAATCTGCACATGTACCCCAGAACTTAAAGTATAATAATTTTTAAAAAGGGAAAAAAATCACTGCCTTTCATGATTTAGAAAATAAATAAAGTGATCACCACCCTTTATGGGACAAAGGAACTAAATAATTATGTCTAGAGATGTTTTTTGAAAGAATAATCTTACTTCAATAATGTGGAATGTAAGTGGGCACTATTTCAAAAATAAAACAATTTTTAGTGTGCAACTTCTGTTATTTATGTTTCTAACATATGGAAGCATTCTATGTTATAATATCATATGGCTTTAAAACTTCACAGAGGATGCTTAGGTATATTTTTCTATTCCATGATTGGCTGTAGGTAGTTATAAAGCTGCTAGAAAAACACAGGAGCTTAGAGAAAACTCAATAAGATATGCAAAATGAATTTGCAAAATAGAATTACAGCATTAATTTCAAAATGACATACATATAGTAAACATTTGAACAATATAAAGTAGAATGAAAAACATTCATTTCCCATTTGTCACAGTGGAATCATAATCTAGATTTTTAAGAGAATGCACAAGAAAGCAGGGAGTTAGAAATAATTAGAAAACACAACATGGGAAGAAATGCTGCATGGGGATAACACAGGGTAAAAAGGCTGTCTGTCACAGTGGAAAAGAAAAAATGGAGATTGGACTCAGGTTACTAGCTCTGGGATTATAAATAGATTACTTGTCCTCTTCAAAACATGATTTTCTTCTTGGCAAAATGATAACGAGAAAATGTTCATAGACTTTTTAGGTGCATTAGACACAAGTAGCTATGGCGTCGTTATTCAGATTAGACATAGACACTTCTCCAGGTATGTACATCCCCATTGTCATTCATCTTGGAGTACAGGTGGAGCCTTTGTACTAATTAGAAAAGATGTTCTTTACTCCAGACAGATGTAGCTCTGCTCCATGAAGCAAATGACATTTAGAAGAGCTTGAAATTGATTTCAACTCCCATTTGCCCTCTTGGCTGGTTGTGTATGTGAAGTGATCAACTTGAATACGTGTTCAGAACTCAGTCCTCCTATTTATTGTAAGTTCTGTTAAGACTAATGGAAAAGTGAGAGGCAAATTAATAGTGATTAGAATTTAAGCTTTGTTGGTCATAGACCAAAAGTAGTAAAGCTTTGGGAAAAGTCTTAGTTTTTTTTTTTTAAATAACAGAGACTATACAAAAAGTATGGCCTTTACGTTTCAATTTTTTTGTAATTAAAACCATCTCTTCTGGATTGGGATACACCTTCAGGATATGATCCATATCTATATCTGTATCTAATCTATCTGTCTATCTACGTGTCTACCTATCCATCTACCTATATTCCACAAAAATTTTATTTGGAAAACTAACTCTATGAGATATGAAACAATTTTAGGTAAGTGGTTTTGGTAGTAAGTCAAGAAAGTGTGACAATGCTTTTATGAATACAGCATAAGATCTTTATTCCCAGTTAACTTAGAGATTTTAATATAATAGTTACTGTAACTCTCCAAACGGGGATAAGCCTTACAGCATCTCCCCAAAATAATAGAAACTTTTTCTCTATAAGTGAGGCCTCATCCACAGAAGCACACAAATAGAAGATCAGACAAATAATAGATAGGAGAGAGAGAAAGACGCAGGGAGGGAGAGAAAGAGAGATTTGCTACAGGGATCTGGTTTACCCAATTGTGGAAACTGGGTAAGCCGCTTTTTAAAGGCTCTCTTTCCACATCCAATGCTGGAGCATAAGCAGACCTCACACTCAAGCACGAGTTGGCGCAGAAATCAGGAAAACTACAGGAAAATTCCAAGAAGCTAGTGTAATTGTAGGTCTAGATGCTGCTTCATGCTAATGAGATCAGTCAGCAGATGACTACATGATATCCACAAAATGGCAGCTGCTTCCTGTCCATCTTCCAATAAAAAATGTTTGAGAAAATAATTCACTAGTAGTCTATTCAAATTCCTGAAAAACCAACTGTCTTAACTATGACTCAAAGTCCAGATGCAATAAAAGAAAGGATAACTTTTACTGCTTAAAATTAAAGTAAAACTGCATCACAAAAGAAAGAAAGAGAAAAAAGAAACATAGGCAAAGTAAAAAAATATGACTAATTGGGGAAAAGATTTGCAATATATACTACAAACAAAGGATCAATATGTTAATAAAATAATCTAAAAGATGAAGTTTAACAACTTAAACATGGAAAAATTGGCAAAAAGGCATAAAAATGTTTAATTTTTAAAACAATTTTAAAGAGATAACAAAATTATCATTAAACTTATTAAAATATGTCAAATTTAACTTACAATGAGGAAAATGTAAATTCAAGCTATATTGTTAAAATTTCACATACACACATTGCCAAAAATTTGAGAGCTCAATATCACCCTCTGTTGGCAAGACTGTAGAGAACAGACACTCTCTTATCTTGCTAACGGGCCTACAGAATAGCACAATACTATAATTATGGTGAAAAATTTGACAAAAATCTTAAAAATGCCTTTGACTTTTGATTCACTAGTACCACTTTCAGAAATGTAGCCAGAGGGTGCACTCCAGAAATATAATATAATATCAAAAGGACAGGTAACAAAAGAATAAATAGACAAAATTTGTGGAAACTTAAAAATTTAGTACATCAATTAACAACGTCAATAGAGTAAAAGGCACCCCAAAGAATGGGAGAAAATATTTGCAAACCATGTATCTTATAAAAGATAATATGAAAAAAATATGCAAAAGTATGAACAAATATTTTTGAAAGAAAATATACAAATGCTCAACATCACAAATCATTAAGAAAATGCAAATTAAAACTACAATAATGTAATACTTCATACTCATCAGGGTAGCTACTATAAAACAACAACAACAACAAGAAATAGCAAGTATTGGCAAGGCTGTGTATTGCAACACTTGTGCATTTTTGGTGATACTGTAAAATGGTATAATTGCTGTGGAAAACTATGGTGTTCCTTCAAAAATCAAAAATAAAATTGCTGTATGATCCAGCAATTCCATTTCTAGATATATACCCCAAATAATTAAAAACAGACTTCAAAGAGCTATTTGTGTACTCATGCTCATAGTAGCATTATTAACAATAGGTAAAATATGGAAGCAAATAAAGTGTCCATGGACGAATGAATAGATAAGCAATATGTGATATATACTTTCAATAGTATATTATTTAACCTTACAAAGGAATGAAATTTTGTCATATACTACAACATGGATGGACCTTGAAGATATAATACTAATTGAAATAAACCAGTCACAAAAGTACTTATATCCTACTTATATAAGATATTTAAAGTAATCACAATCATAGAGACAAAAACTAGAATGGCAGTTGCCAGAGGCTGGGGAGAGGGGAGAACGTGAAGATATTCTTTCATGTGTAGAAAGCAGATAAAGTAGATTGCTACAGAGTTTCAGTTTTTCAAGATGAAAAGAGTTGTGGAGATAGATAGTGATGATGGTTGCACAATGTTATTAATGTATTTAATATTACTTAGCGCTATACTTAAAATGGTTAAGATGCCTATACCAACAAACTGGAGAAGGAAAAGATTTTTTTGTTAAGGTAGTAAACTTTACATTATGTGTATTTTAACATAACTAAATGGGAAAAAATAATAAACAACCAAAATCCTGATAACCTAAAGGAAAATAGGAAAAAAAATTGAACCAACACTTTAAATTCCTTCCACATGCCCACCAAAGTAAAGTAAAAAAGTGGCCTATAGGCATATAAAATATGCTCAAATCATTAGTTATCAACAAAATGCAGATTAAAATTATAATAAGATATCATTAAAATTTAAGAAACACAATCATACACCCCCCCACACAGACATGCATATGATACCAGGTGTAGGCTAGTATGTGTGCAATAGGAGTTCTATTAAGATATTGGGGGCAGGCACCGAGGCTCATGCCTGTAATCCTAACACTTTGGGAGGCTGAGGCAGGAGGATGGCTTCCATCCAGGAGTTTGAGACTAGCCTGGGCAATATAGTGAGATCTGGTTTCTACAAAAAAATAAACAAAATTAGCCAGATGTGGTGGCAGATGCCTGTAGTCCCAGCTACTTAGGAGGCTGAGGTGGAAGGATCACTTGAGCCTGGGAGGTCAAGGCCGCAGTGAGCCAAGATTGCACCATGCAAACCAGCCTGGGTGATAGAGTAAGACCTTATCTCACACACACACACACACACAAAAGATGTTAGAAAGAATATATGTTTAAAGTACTTTGAAATAAAATTTGGTATTACTACCAAAGTTGAAAATGCACATCACCTATTACTCAGAAATTCTACTTTTACATCTCTATTCAACAGAGTGTAGGCATCATTATTTGTAATATCTCAAATCGGCAATAATCTCAAACTCATTTAAAAGTAAAATTGATAAATTATAGTAAGTCAAACAATGAAATGCTAGGAAACACAAACATAAATGAATTAGTGCTAAATTCATATTTCCCATTAACATAATGCTGAATAGAACAACCTAGACACTTCTAGAGTATTCCATTCAGGTACACTTAAATAATAATGTTTAATGATATGTACAGAGGAAATAAAACCACAAAGAAAAGAAGGAAATAACTACCATACAATTCAGGTTAGATTTGGAGGAAAGAAATAGTGATTTTGACAAGGTGTATGAGAGTTATTTAGGTTGATGACTTTATTTCTTAAGCTTGAGGGTCATCAAGCAGAGGTTCACTGTATGAGAAAGGACCGCACTTCGCACATTTCCCCCAAGTATATTGTAGTCCACCATAAAATTTAATTAAAATGCAAAATAGTTGGTTAAAACATAATTCTGTAATACTTGGAATTGCTCTAATTATAAGGAAACACTTTGGCTTAGAACAAGGAAGTTATAAATGTATTTGCTGGTGACAAGAGATAGACCTCAATGACTGGTGGCTGTAAACTGAGCTTACTGCTGGAAACTTTTTGATCATAATATAGTTTACATTTCGCACCACCTACTTTTGGGTTACCAGAAAAGGCTCTCTTGGTCACAATAAGAAGAGAGCGTTTAACAGAACTGAAGATAGATTTCTCTCATTATTACCCTTGGGGGGAGGGGGGGCGGAACTAAAGAATCCTAGAATATACAGTTTATTGTAAGAGATTGCTTGTCATTAGGAAACACGATCCACACTGGAGAGGAACTATGAATGTAGAGAAGGTCGAAAAGGCTGTATTAATGTACTGTAAATCTAAAAAGTCATACTGGAAATACTGCATAAATGTAAAAAACAACTGGAATGCTTTTGGTAAATATACATTATCTATATAATCTTAAAATACTAATAGAGGAATTCTTGAGGGTTTTTTAATGAAAAACATTTATAACAACAAGGCTTTAAATGTAAATGAAAAGGGTAAAAAATTTGGGAAATTTTTGTGGTACAACTTTCTACTTGTTGCCTACAAAAAAAATCAATGCTGCCAAATAAAAACAAGTAAATTTATATTTAAATGAAAAAGGAAAACATTGCACAGTACAATTTATTTCATGATGAACTAGACACCATTTTTAAAAATAGCCAGATATACCTCGCACAACCTCCAAGAAAACAGCAATGCAGTTTTAAACATGTATGAACAGAAAGGATTAGATTTCCTTTCACACCAATTTTGTTTGAGGTCTGCCAATTAGATAAAGGTCCAAGGACTAAAGCTACAACATTGAAATTGCTTCCAAAAATGAAAGGAGAAAATACCTTGACAAACTTTTTAATGTTCATCAAGTATTTCCTGCTAGGTATTTTCTATGTGCATTTATTTATGCTATCTTATTCAATATTTATTATCAACCAATGGAATTGGAATTATTTTCTAAGATTTACAGGTGAGGATATTGAAACTCAGAGTACATGTATCTTCTCTAGTTACATACTAAGGAATTAGAATTGTCAGAGTTTAGACATAGTTCTTCTGACCCTAAAACCAATTATTTTTGTGTTTATCTGCAACTTTTAGATACCAAACTAATATCAGGGATTATCAATCACAGTAGAGTCAAGAAAAGAGAACTCATCTCAAGTACTTTGACAAAGGGAGTTTGATATGGGAAGCTAGTCCCAAATTGTTAGAAAAGCTCACAGAATAACAGGATGATGGGAGATAGCCCAGAGGTTATCAAATGCAAGAAGTTGCTTCCATTACTAGGGCTGGAGAGACAATAGAAGGAACACTCCATGCTCATGGATAGGATGAATGAATGATTTTAAGCGGGTCATATTGCCCAAAGCAATTTACAGTGTAAATGCTATTGCTATCACTACCAAGAACATTCTTCACAGAATTAAAAAAAAGAAAGTATTCTAAGACTCATATGGAATCAAAAAAAGAGCATTAATAGCAGTCCTAAAAATTGAAGAAAATCAGAGGCATTACATTACTCAATTTCAAACTATACTACAAGGCTACAGTAACCAAAACAGCATGGTACTGGTACAAAAACAGACACATAGACCAGTGGAATAGAATAAAGAACCCAGAAATAAAGCTGGACACCTACAACCATCTGATCTTTGACAAACTTGACAATGACAAGCAATGGAGAAAGGGTTCCCTACTCAATAAATGGTGCTGGGATAACTGGCTAGCCATATGCAGAAAATTGAAACTGATCCCTTCCTTACACCACATACAAAAATCAACTCAAGATGGATTAAAGTCTTAAATGTAAAACCTGAAACTAAAAAACCCTGGAAGATAATCTAGGAAATACCATTTTTGATATAGGTCCTGGCAAAGATTTCTGATAAAGATGCCAAAAGCAATTGTGACAAAAAGAAAAATTGGTGTATGAATCTAATTAAACTAAAGGGCTTCTGCACAGCAAAAGAAACTATCAACAGAGTAAACAGACAACCTACAGAAAGAGAGAAAATATTTGCAAACTATGCATCAAACAAAGGTCTAATATCCAGAATCTACAAGGAATTTAAACAAACAAGCAAACAAACCAAACAACAAACAAAAAAACAGAAAACCCAATTAAAAAGTGGGCAAGTGAGATGAACAGACACTTTTTAAAAGAAGACAGTCAGGTGGCCAACAAGCATATGAAAAAGTGCTTAACATCATTAATCATTAGAGAAATGCAAATCAAAACCACAGTGAGATACCATCTCATACCAGTCAGAATGGCTATTATTAAAAAGTCAAAAAATAGCAGATGCTGGTGAGGTTGTGAGGTTGTAGAGAAAATGGAGGGCTTATTCACTGCTGGTGGGAATGTAAATAAATCCAGCCACTGTGGAAAGCAGTTTGGGAATTTATCAAATAACTTAAAACAGAACTACCATTTGACCCAGGTATCTGATTATTGAGTATATACCCAAATGAATGTAAATTGTCATATCATAAAGACACATGCACATGTATGTTCACTGCAGCACTGTTACCAATAGCAAAGACACAGAATCAACCTAAATGCCCATTATTAGTACACTGGTTAAAGAAAACGTGGTACATTTACACCATGGAATACTATGCAGCCATAAAAAATGGGATCATGTCCTTGCAGCAAGATGGATGGAGCTGGAGGCCATTATCCTAAGTAAACTAACTCAGGAAGAGAGAACCAAATACCGCATGTTCTTACTTACAAGTGGAAGCCAAACACTGACTACACATGAACACAAAAAAAGGAACAAGAGACATCTGGGCCTATTTGTGAGTGGAGGGTGAGAGGAGGGTGAGGACCAAAAAACTGCCTATCAGGTACTATGCTTATTACCAGGGTGGCAAAATAATCTCTATGCCAAACCCTATGATACACAATTTGCCTGTATAACAATCGTGGGCATGTACCGCTGAACCTAAAATGAAAGTTAAACAATAACTAAAAAAAAATAAATAAAAGAATAAATAAAATAAAATAAGGAGCTGATGTTACCAGAGACCAAGATCTGAGTTCCCTCACAGGAGCTGAAATCTTGGAAGAAGGGCTTTTTGAGGGACCAGCAGGAGTGGCTACCAAGGAGAATTTGGAGTCACGAAGAAGTGCTCACCTGACAGGAAATGGAACCACAAAAGGAGCTGCAAGATGGGAGCTGGGACCTCAGAGGAAGGTGCTGCCTTGTGGGCTCTGCAACCACAGAATTGCTGTAGACACTGATAGAGATACATTCAAAAGCTGAGACAAAGGCTTACCTTGGCTTCTCACCTCCAATCTCCAGCCAGTGCCTCCCTGTTAGGTGAGCCCAAAAGAAGCAATTTGACAGGTATCTGGGAATGTTGTTTGCAGGAGTTGTCCTTCTGTGATGTGTAGTTTAGGACATAGCACATGAACGGAAGGGGAGGTGGATCTCAGAGTAAAGAGGAAAATGATCAAACCACAAAGCTAGTTTTCTGGGCTGCATCAAATTATCCCAGCCCCAAAGGAGATGATGAGTAAAAATTACCTAAAGTATCTAAACAGACTTATGTTAGAATAATTAATTTGATATGTAATATTTTTATTTGTTTCTTATGAAGATAAGTCACCATGTAACTTGAATAAATACACACTTGTTTTAGTTATCAAGAAGTCTAAATAAGTAATACTGCACTCAAAGGATGAGAAAGCAAGCTGAAATGTATAAGGCAAAGAAAGATTCCTGCTATCATATAGGATTGATTTAAAGGCGAAAAATAGATAAATGTGAATAAGAGTCTAAAAATAAGTCTAATCTTAGTCTTGGCCATTAAAGCTTATAAGGGACTAAATTTGAATGATAATTCCAATTGTTAGTTTTGCTAATGTCTGAATAGATCTTTCAGAAATCAATTCTTTTGTTATATAAAGTAGCAGCTTATAATTAGGGGAGGGGAAATTCACATTTGAAACAAAAGAATTGATTTCTAATTCTAGGTGGTGGAAAAAATAGATAGCACCAAGAAATGTAAGACCAAAAAATAAAAAATAAATGCTGTGAAAGACAAATGCAAAAGAAATGGGAAAAATACAGGCTGATATTTCATTAGAATACATAAGTAGTACAAAGCTTGTGTTTTCTCTCCTATTATTTTTCTATAATCATCCAAACTTATAAAATCTAGAAAGAGGAATATCAGGCATATCCGGCAAACGTTTAACATAGTATGTTCATTAAAAGTACCTAGCCAGTGCTGTCCAGTAGAATTTTCTGACATGGTGAAATGGTTCTTTTTTTTTTTTTTTTGTCTTTTTAAAATAGCTTTACCGAAGTATAATTGATATGCAAATATATACTGTGTAAAATTTCACGAGTTTAGACATACGCAAACACCCATGATCCTATTACCACAGTCAAGATAACAGACATATTCAACACTTCCCAAAGTTTTGTTGCATCCCTTTGTGTTTGTTTCATTGGTTGATTATTTTTGTTGTGTGTATGTGTGTGTGTATGCATGTGTGTGTGTTAAGAATACATAACATGAGATCTACCCTCTTAAATTTTGAAGTACAAAATACCATATTGTTAACTATAGGCACTATCTTATACAGCAGATCTCTAGAACTTATTCATCTAGCATAACGTATTTCATAGCCATTGAACAACTCTCAATTTCCCCCACTTTCCAATCCTGCCAATCACTATTGTATACTTTTCCTCCCATGAATTTTACTATTATATATACCTCATATAAGTGGAATCATCCAGTATTTGTCCTATGGCTGGCTTATTTCACTTAGCATATTGTCCTTTAGGTTCCTACATGATGTAGCCAATGAAATGATTTTCTTTTTTTAAAAGCTGAATAATATTTCATTAGATATGCGAACATTTTCTTTATCCATTCATTGGTTGATGGTCACTTGGGTTTTTTCCGTATATGGGCTATTTGAAATATTGCTGCAATGAACATGGGAGTGCAGATATCTCTTAGAGATACTGATTTTATTTCCTTTGTATATATACACATAATTGGGATTGCTGAATCATGTGATAGTTCTACTTTTTTAATTTGGAGGAACCTCCATACATTTTTTCCATTATGACTGTACCAATTTCCACTCCCACCAACAGTGTATAATGGTTCTGTTTTCTCCACATCCTTGCCAACACTTGTTAGCTCTTGTGTTTTTGATAGTAGCAATCCTCTCATGTGTGAAGTGATAGATCTCATTGTACATTGGAACTTTGATTTGCATTTCCCTAATGATTAATGATGTTGATTACCTTTTCATATGCCTGTTGGCCATTTGTATGTCTTTTTTAGAGAAATATCTTTTCAAGATATTTAGCCCATTTTTAAACTGGGTTATTTGTTTGTTGTTTTTGTAATTGAATGGTATCAGTTTCTTATATATTTTGGATATTAATCCCTTGTCAGATATATAGCTAAAAATTTTCTTCCTATTCTGTAGACTTTTCATTCTGTTGATTGTTTCTGTGCAGAAGCTTTTTAAATTGATGTAGGCCCACTTGTCTATTTCTCCTTTTGTTGTCTGTGCTTTGGGTGCCACAGCCAATAATTTATTGCCATGACAAATATACAGCAACTCTTTGGTTTTCTTCTAGGAGTTTTGTATTTCCAGGTCTTACATTTAAGTATTTCCTTTTAAGCTGATTTTAGTGTATGGTTTAAAGTAGAGGTTAAATTTCTTTCTCTCTTACTCACTTTCTTTCTCTCTCATTTTCTCCCTCCTTCCCCCCCTCCCTCCCTCTCTCCTTCCTTCCTTCCTTTCTTTTCTTTCTTCTTTCTAGCTTTGTTTCTTTCTTTCTACCTTTCTTTCTTCCTTTCTTCCCTTTCTTTCACATCAATATCCATTTTCCACAACACCATCTGTTGAAAAGACTATCCTTTCTCATTGTTCATTATTGGCACACTTGTCAAAGATCATTTGACTATATGCATTGGATATCATTTCTGGGCATTTTATTCTGTTCCATTGGTCTGTATGTCTGTTTTTATGCCAGTACAAAACTGTTTTGATTACTGTACCTTTATAATATATTTTGAAATCAGGAAGTATTATGCTTCCTGCTTTGTTCTTTCTCAATATTATTTTGGCTGTTCTGTGTCTTTTGTCACTCCATATGCATTTTAGAATTGTTTTTCCTATGTTTGTAAAAAATGCCATTGGGATTTTGACAGGGATAGCACTGATTCTGTAAGTCACTGGGTAGTGTGGACATTTTAACATTAGCTATTACAATCCATTAAAATGGGATGTTTTCCCATTGACTTATTTCCTGTAAATTTTTATTTTTATCAATCTTTTGTAGTTTTCAGTATATAAGTCTTTCACCTCCTCAGTTAAGTTTACTCCTAAGTATTTTATTTTCTTTGATGCTATATGTAAAAGAGAATGTTTTTTAGACATCCTTTTTGGACAGCTCATTGTTAGTGTGTAAAAACCTGATTTTTCTATGTCAATTTTGTAGTCTGCAAATTTACTGAGTTTAAAAAGTAGTTCTAATGTTTTTCTGTGGAGCCTAGTATTTTCTATATATATGATCATAACATCTGAAAAAAGAAATAATTTTACTAATTTTTTTGTTATTAGGATTATGGGTAAATTTCTATATACATACAACCTGCCATGACTGAATTATGAAGACATAGAAAGTCTTTACAGAATAATAATGAGTAAGGAGGTTGAATCAACAATCAAAAGCCTCTGAACAAAGAAAAGCCCCTGACCAGATGGCTTTACTAGTGAACTATACCAAACACTTAAAGAATTAATGCCAGTTCTTCTCAAACACTTCAAAACTGCTGAAGAATGGGGAGACTTCCAAACTTATTTTATGATACTATCATTACATAATACCAAAGCCAGACAAAGGTATTACAAGAAGAGAAAATTATAGGCTAGTATCCTTGATGAATACAGATTCAAAAATCCTCAAAAAATACTAGCAAACAAATTTCAGTAGTACATTAAAAATATGCACCATGATCAAGTGGGATTTATTCATCACAGTCCATTCAAATTGCTATAACAAAAATACCATAGATTGAGTGGCTTATAAAAAATAGAAATTAAGTTCTTACAGTTCTGGAGGCTAGGAAGTTCAAGCTCACGGCATCAGCAGAATCTATGTCTGGTTAGGCCTCGTTTCTCAAGTTAGACATGGCTGTCTTATTGCTGCCTCAGCACTCGGCAGAAGCAGCAAGAGAGGTCTCTGATTCCTCTTTTATAAAGGCACTAATCACACTCATGAGAGCTCCACTCTCATAACCTAATCACACCCCCAACACCACTCTTTCAAATACCATGAAATTGGGGATTAGGTTTCAACATATGACATTTGGAAAGTGGAGGACAAAAACATTAGTCTATTGCATCATCCTTGGGGATACAAGGATGGTTCAATATATGCAGATCATTAAATGTGATACCCAACATTAACAGAATTAATACTAAAAATCACATGATCTTTTTAATGGAAGTAGAAAAAGCATTGGAAATAATTCAACATTATTTCATGATAAAACTGGTAAACAAACTAGGTATAGAAGGAATGTACTTCAACATAAAAAAAAGGCTATAGATGACAAGCTGAAATCTAACATTATGCTCAATGGTGAAAAGTTGTAAGCTTTTCCTCTAAGATCAGGAATAAGACAAGGATGTCAACTTTCATCATTTCCATTCAAGATAGTAACGGAAGTCCCAGCCAGAGCGATTTATGCAAGGTAAAGAAATAAAATGAATTAAAATATTATTATTCTCTATCTGTTCCATCTAATGCATAGTCATTAGCCACATGTGGCTATAAAGCAAGTGAAATGTGGCTATTTTGACTGAGGAACTAAATATTTATTTTTATTTGGTTTTACTTAATTTTCATTTAAATTTAAATAGCCAAATGTGGCCAGTGGACACATTTTTAGGCAGCACAGACTATATGTATTATTCAACTTTGGAAGAAAGATATCTTCTTCCCACAATGAATAACTTAAAGTAGGACAATTTGATAACACTGAGAATGTGGCTCCTTCCTACTAATCAGAATAGCTGAATTATCCCTAGTGTGAATATAGCCAAATTTCTCAAATATTCATGTATCCTTTAAATTCATAGTTAACTATTTCTTCATTTATAATGTAGGCAATTATTGGTATATACTTCTCTCTCAGAACTACGCCCCATAAGTTTTGGTATACTAAGTCTGGGGTTACTGGTGTCAGCCTGGTGGTAGTGCAGCTCATCTGATGCCTGGGGCTGTAGGATCCTACCTGGTTCCTGGGACAGACCTTGGGAAGCTCAATCTCAGGTAAAGCCTGGAGTCTGGCTTTACCTGAGATAGGGGCCTACTCAGCACTGGGTTTTAATGGGTCACACCCAGTGTTGGACCTCACACCAGAGTGCTCACTTTCCTCTTCTTCCTTCAAGCAGAAAGTTTCTCCCTCCAGGTTGTTCTGCCCGGGGTTGGGGGAAGAGTGAAGTGGGTAATGTAAAATTGCCCTCCCTACCCTTCTTGTGTCTTTTAAAAATTTCTGTGCTATACCCAGGTGCTGTAATCTCTTCCTTGGCTTCCCAAGCTCTTGTAAAAGTATTTTTATGCATGAATAATTGTTCAAATGGATGTTTTTGCAGAAACAAGTGTAGGGAAGTCTTATTCTGCCATTTTCCTGGTGTCCCTCCCCAGCATGAGCCATTTAAAATAGAAATCACGTCATGTTTCTCTGCTCAAAATCCTCCAGTAGCTGCATTTTTTTCAGTATAGGTTAAGGTTTACCATGGCCTGAGAGACCCTGCATAGTTTGCATCCCCTAATTCTCTGATTTCATCTTTTGTCCACTCCTTGTTTACTCTGTCCCAGGCACATTGACTGTTGCTCACAAACATGAGGCATTTTAGGGTTTTTGCACTTGTGTCTTGCCTGAGGGTCCTTGCACTAGCTATTTCCTCTGCCTAGAACATCCTTACACAAGGGTATTGTGTACCTCCCTTATGTCTGTCTTTCTCCTATCTTTTGTGTCTTTGCTCAAGTCCCACCTCCCCAAAGATGCCTACTCCTGACCATTGTATTTAATACTGTAACTTGTTCTTAGCTCACCCAGCTCTCCTGATTTCCCTAACTCTGCTCTGTTTGGTTTCTCTTTTTACTACAGCAGTCATTAGCTGTAACATGCTAGATCATTTATTTATTTACTATATGTATTTTTCAGTGTCTACCTTCCTGTGTAGAATGTCAACTACAGGAAGACAGTAAATTTTGCCTGTTTTGTTCACTGATATATCCCAAACACCTTGAAGGGATCCTAACATACAATAAACACTTTATAAAAGTATGTTGAAAACATTAGCCAATGTTTGTTAATAAAGTCCACATATCTATGATGTAAAAGTGTATACGTATATAAATGCATATGTATGTATAAGTGGTTTTAATGAGTTAAACTTCTATGAGTAAACATATTTGATTGTTAGTGTAACATGAAAACTGCAAAGTCAGAATTTTCTAAATGAAAGGCCATAAAGCTTCTTTAGTAAATGTTAATTTGTTTCAAAGTATTTTAATAGTGATATAAGATCCTAGATGTGTTCAATTGGGCTGAGATAATGATATTAGAGAAAAATTCTAATTTTCTTGATGCCCAGGCCCTTCCATCTTTAATTTTAATACTTACGGCACTTCATTAAAATGCATGCTGTATTTAATTTTCCAGGAAATTTTACAGCATAAAAGAATGTATATTCAAAGCAATTTCCAGTTAAACTAGTTGAAACTTTTAGAATCTAAGCCAATAGTGTCTTTTCTAGATGTGAGACTGTTCTTGGCATGTTTGCAGGGGTCAGCTTCTGAGCTACCTTTAAACTTTGTTCAGTGCACCTATTTCCTAAGCCCTTTATCACATTCTGTACACTTTCCAAATTGCCGATATCAATTTTAAAGCCCCAAGGCAGACATAATATTCTCATAATATCTGACCACTGCTAACAGCTGTGGGAAGAAAACTTGCTGTTTTTAGAGCCTCTGCTTCAGTGTACATATCCCATTTTCATCCCTCGTTTCTTAAAAGAATTATATTGCTGACAAATTTAACTTTGAGCCCATAATAAATCTTGGAAATTTTTTCTGGCAACTGCTTCAAAGCTGGTTATTTCTGATTGTGTAGTCATGGAAATCATGTTTTATCCTTAAAATGATCCTACACTTATCAATGTTAAAATTAGCATATTTTCTCTCTGCTGGTGAAGGTCAATTTTCCCTCTTGTTTTATTGGAGAGAATATTTGACAACCTTGTCAAAGCTAGTATTTCCATCAACATTTGATGAATCGACTATATCCCATCTCTAAACCCACATGAATAAAAACTGAGGACAAGTTTATGTCCCATTCAGTTTTGTATTTTCTGCAGAATTTAGCATATAATATGTGTTCCATTCCACATATTATCTGCTAGCACTAACATAATCTGGTCCTTTATTATTTCTAACTGAATTAGAGTTTTAATGTCCTAACTTGTCTCCCCACCTGTGGTTTCTTCATGACTCACTTGGGCTACAGACAAAGTAAATTACTTGTAAGTAGTCTGGATATAACCTATTGTATCTACCCATACGCATGCTATTCTCTCTCCCTGAAATCCCTGAAATATTGTTTCACCTGTATCTACCTGGCTCAATCCTAAATATCCTTCCAGATTCAGTTCACGTCACTCTCTTTGCAAAGGCATCTCTGATGCCCCAGAGTGGCAATATAGCCTTATGGTTATGGGCTCAGACTCTGAAAGCAGATTGTTGGAGTAGGTTTATTTTGACTCTTACTAGTTGCATAACCTCAGGAAAGTTACTTAACCTCTCTGTGCCTTGGTCTCCTTAACTGTAAAGAAAATCACAATATCTTCATGGGATCGTTGTGAGAATTAAATAAATTGATAGACACTGAGCACCCTTAATCCAAATATTCTGAAAGCTGAAATGTTTCAAAATCCAAAACTTTTTGAGTGCTAACATGACACCACTAGTGAAAAATTCTACACCTGACCTCAGGTAATAGATCATAGTGAAAATGCAGTCAAAACTTTGTTTCATGGATGAAATTATTCCAAAATATTGCATAAAAATACCTTCAGGCTATGTGTATAAGGTGTATACAAAACATGAATGAATTTTGTTTAGAATAGGGTCCCATTTCCAAGGCATTTCATTATGTATACCTAAATATTCCAAAATCCAAATAAAATCTTAAATTTGAAACATTTCTGGCCTCAAGCATTTCAGATAAGGGATACACAATCTATCTATAGATAGATAGATAGACAGATAGATAGATAATGTATCTGTATATATATATATATATATATATATACACACACACATAGTTTGTGTATCTGTATGTATATATAGTTTGTGTATAGTACCTGTCTCTTAGTAAGCACACAGTAAATGTTAGCTTTTATGAGTAGTATAATAGATATATTGACATTGTTATTTTTATTATCACTCTGGTCCCTTAAGCACAGTTTATTACATAATTTTATCATTGCTGGTTAACATTGATTTTTAATTATTTTTACCTTGTGACCAAAGCATGAGTTGACTGAATACAAATACTTTTACTTAGTCAACTACTGGACCTAGTACAGTGTTTAATATTCAATAGGGTAAAATAAATATTATTTGGAGTGACTGACTAAATAAGCTGAAATATCTTCTCAATGAGACTACCAACATTTATAATGGTTAGTTCCTAATACCCGCCCAAGGAATTTCATGATGATTTTAAAGTATCATACCTAAATAGCTGTGTTGATAGTAATCATGCATCAGTCCCAGGAGCAGTAATATTCACTGTACTTAATGTAATGTTTTCTTCAAAACAAATCTTCTTAAATAAAATGCTGTTAAGATTTGAGGAGGCCCAGACATAAAAGAATCAAGTAATTCTTTTCATTGTCATAAAAGTACTCAAGAATACACCAAACAGCTTTCTTTCTGCCAGTTCAACATTTGCTCCCTTATAGTTACGGGCTTTAGGTTATGGGCTTTAGGTTATGGGCTAGCCATTCTACTTCCAGGTTTAATACTTACAAGAAAAAGAAGGTACTTCAATTATCAATAATTCAAATTGGAGGTGACATGTTTTGAAGTATTATTTTAATATTTTTGGACAGTAATTAACTCCTAATGTATGAAAGCAATTTCTATTAATGTCAATAAAGGCTCATAGTGTTTGATATATTTTATTTTCTTAATGAACTATGTTGCATGAAAAACCTAGTGCTGAAATAAATTCCTTTAGGCACTTGGGCCTTATATTTTTTCTGTTTTCATGGTCCAATCTTCGTGTTTAGAATCAATATACTTCTCTGAGAGCCAAAGCATTGATTTTATAATGATAACAATTTACTATTAAACCCATTTATTATAACCTAAAATCTACTACGATTGCATGTTAAATCCATCACTAACTTTTAGCTATCATTACATTACTTCAAACCGATCCAAAGATACAAAGAATTAAAAACTGTGTTTATTCATTCATTCATGTAACTCCCTAGAAAATCAGACATGTTTTGTGCTGAACCTGAACAAGGAAGCGTGTATCCACAGGATGTAATGGCTGTTGTATTGGTTCTAATATTGAGGAAAAGAG
Organism: Sapajus apella; assembly: GCF_009761245.1. Lineage (NCBI taxonomy): Eukaryota > Metazoa > Chordata > Mammalia > Primates > Cebidae > Sapajus > Sapajus apella. The sequence goes on from NW_022436957.1 coordinate 23,289,253, forward strand.
ACTTAAAACTAGATATAGAGAGCCCAGGTATATCAGGTGGCCTGAATGCATCTCAAACCTGAATGCATCTCTATTTAATTCTGGAAAATTAAATAGAGAATAATTTTTTGGAAGAATATTAGTAATAGCTCAAATAGTTGAGGGGAGAACCAGGGAATCAGGCCCATGAAATAAGAAGGAACTAAAGAGTTGAGTAATGTTGCAGAAAAAAATTCTTGTCTACAAATGTATCTGCTGCCACTGTCCACCATCTCCTCCATGACACACAGGCACCATAGCTAGATGCAGACAAGCAAATCATACTGTCATTTTCCTTCAGGTCACTAGACTAAAATAGAGAATCCTTGTTGATAATATCTGAGTGTTGATTTCCAGGCTCCAGCCACCAGGAGACGAGAAGAGGACAGATTTTAACTTTAAGCATATGTCATTGGGAGATGCACTATCACTTACTGAGAATCTCAGTTTAAAGGTTCTCCAAAATTAGAAAGCTGCTTCACTTTCTGAGCAGCCAAAACTGTCATCTGTACATTCTCAAAGTCCCAATCATATTATTTGAGTCATATGTGAGTTTCATCTAAAGCCTGTCTCCCCCTGAACAATCATCTGATTGCATGGCTTATTAAATTAACCTTTTGGTTTAAGCCAGGTTGTTTCAAGTTTATCTGTTATGTCCTATGGAGTTCCTAGTAGTACTCAGGGCTTCTGAAATTTTCTTTGTTGTGGTATCCCTATTTCAGAGATCTAGAGATCATACTACCTTAACTTTGAGAAGTGGGTTTCTAACTTTTAATTTTCTAGTACGGTTACCACTACCCAACTGTATACTGTTACCCAATCAAATTGTCTGCTTGACTGAATTTCCACATGTCACTATGTGGGTTTTCCATTAGCATGTTCTTTCCACCTTTGGGCACATGTCAACCAGGACCAACACACAACTTCAGATGGCATCATTCAGTTTGAGCATCCACTCAAGCCAGAGTACAAAGCCCATAAAACTGGCTGAACATGGCAGCCCTGACCCTGCTTTTTCAAATTTGAGTATTTTTTTGGATTATTTTTACTTGGGATTTATTCAGAAATTATTTAATGCAGCTTACAAAAATCTGTAAAACTAAATTAAAAATGAAATAAAATCATTTATGAATAAAAGTTGGCTCAAAATTTAAAGAAAAGAAGTAATTGACTCATAACATAGAGTCATACTTTTGTTCTCAACTTTCTAGCAGCCAGCCTGTAAAAAGGAAGTAGTCAGTTATCCAGGTTATATTCTCCATGCATTAAAAACAATACAACTGCTTAGGGAAGCACAACTATTCATAGAATTCAAACCAGATATGATCCTCTCAATGCCAGCTCAGATCCTCAGAGAAGTAGACACTAAGACACCTTTAAACAAGATTTATTGGGGGAAATAGATATGAAGGAAAGGAGTAGGGAGCTATCAGACCACAATGCAATTTCAACTTTATGAAGGAGAGATGGAAGGAAGGAAGGTTAGGTAGGAGAAGTCTTAGATTGCACAATAATTTAAGGAGACTATTAGTAGGGCTGATGAGGAATCCTTGAGCCAAAATTGCTCATTAGAGAAGTCTTGTATCTTGCTGGAATATCTCTGCTTTGTTACCCTGGTACATACCATCATTGGCTATGAAGAGCCTGTGGGAAGTGTGGTAATGGACTCAGAGCTCAACAGCTGGAGTCATTGATCAATTATGCTCCCCACAGCAGAAGATCTGAGAGCAACATTTTCATGGCTGCCACACTCCCACACTCATTCTGGTGATTGTGAAAAGATGATGACTACTAAATGTAATTGATTTACTTGAATCAAACCTGGAACTTTATGTACCTTGGAAATTGACACTTCCCAATTATTTTAACCTTCATGGCCAGCTGGATTTGCCCTTACTCAGATTATGCTAGCTATGAGCTTTATAAATCTTGAAATATGAGAATCCATGCCCCATGGAACTGGTGTTACAATGAAGGTTATAGACATGTCAGGAATGAAATATAATACAAGGTGAAGGAAATGTGTATTTAATAAAGATATAAACAATGTATTGCAGAGGGGCAGGGAGAAATGAGAGATTTCAGTTCCCAGCTCATGAGTGGCTTTACAGGAACAGTTGAGAATAGCCCAACCTTTGCATTTATTGGTTTAAATAATGAGGGCTAATACATTAATGTAGATCTGTAGGTCACAAACTTTAGTGCACATCAGAATCATCTGGAGGACTCGCTAAAACACAGATTATTGAATCCATCCCCACCTGAAGAGTTTCTGATTCAATAGGTCTGGGGATGGAGCCTGAGACTGTATAATTTTAGCAAGTTTCCAGGTGCTGCTAATGGTCCGAGTAGCACTATAGGAGAGCCAAGTGAGTATAACAAAAACTCTGTTTTTAGAATATGAGTTGCCCAAATAATTACTCTCATATTTTCCTTTCTTTAAATAACCTTGAACTTATATTATCACAGGATCTCTGTTAATTACATATGTACAATGGAGTATTATTCAGCCATAAAAATAACATCCAGTCATTTCAACAACATGGATGAAACTGAAGATTATGTTAAGTGAAATAAGCCAGGCACAGAAAGACAAACATTGCATCTTGTCACTTTTCTGTGAGATCTAAACATCAAAAAAACTGAACTCATGTACATAGAGAATAGAAGGATGGTTACCAGAAGCTGGGAAGGGTAGTGCAGGTCTGGCAGGGAGGTGGGGATTATTAGTGGGTTCAAAAAGTAGAAACAGTGAATAAGACCTACCATTTGAGAGCACAACAGGGTGACTATAGTTAATAATAATTTAATTGTACACTTTAAAATCACTTAAAGAGTATAGTTGGATTGTTCGTAACTCAAAGGTAAATGCTTAAGGGGGATGAATACACCATTCTCCATGATGTGCTTATTTCACACTGTATGCCTGTACCGAAATATCTCATGTACTCCTACTAAGTATCTATGAATATATGTGCGTGTCTGTGTGTGTGTGTGTGTGTGTGTGTGTGTGTGTGTAATTACAGGTTACATAGTAGCTTTGGTATCTAGCAAGTGTGGGTTCAAGACTAGGACTCTTGGGCTTGTTTTGTTGTTATTAATTAATTAATTAATTTATTTATTTTTGATTCATCACCTCTCCCATCCTCAGCCCTGGCAACTGCTCATTAATTTTCTGTCGCTGTACTATTATCTCTTCCAGAATGTTATATAAATGGATCCATGCAGTGTGTAGATTTTGGAGTCTGGCTTCTTTCACTTACTAACATACATTTGACATTTATCCATGTTTGTGTGTATGAATAAGTATTTTATTCATTTGTATTGCTGAGCAGTATTTCACCGTATGGATAAACTACACTATGTTTAGCCATTCATCAGTTGAAGGACATTGCCATCATCTCTAAATTTTGGCAGTTATGAATAGAGCTGCTATAAATATTCAGTAATATAATCATTTCACTTAGGTAAATCCTAATAGTGGGATTTCTGGGTCATGTGGCAAATGTATATTTCACTTTGTGAAAAAACTGCTAAACTATTTTCCAAAGTGATTGTATCATTACACATTTCCACAACAATGTATGAGAGATCCTGTTACTCCACGTCTTTGTCTGCACTTCATATTTTCAGTTGTTTTTATTTTAGCCATTTTAAAATGTAGTGATATTTTACAAAAAGAAATAAAAATAAAAAATACATGTAGAGGTATTTCATTGTTATTTTAATTTGAATTTTTCTAATGACTAATTATGTTAATATACATTTATGTGCCTGTTTGCCATACATACATCTTCTTTGTTGAAGTTTTGCTTTAGTGTTTTCTAGTAGAGATGGCTTATAACATTCTGACTTCAATTAATATTATATTATTTCATTTATAGAAGGACTTTAAAATAGTACAGTTTATTTCCATTTTCCTTGCCTTTCTGCTGTTGTCATATAGTTTATTTTTATAGCTGTTATAGATAACACAATATTTCTTATTATTTTTATTTGAAGATTTGATTATATTTTAAAGTACTTTAGAATATAAAGAAATATCATTTTATATTTACTCATATACTTACCATTTGTAGTTTCTTCACTCCTTTGTGTAGATGCAGATTTTTATCTGTTAACATTTCCTTCTACCCAAGGAATTTCATTTAAAATTGCATGTCTACTGGTGATGAATTCTTTCATTTTTTGTATATTTGAATAAGCTTTTATTTCACTTTTATTTTTGAACATTTTTTTGCTGATTATAAACTCTAAGGCTGATAGCAATTTTTTTTCCATAATTTAAAGACATTGCTTCACTGTCTTCTGATTTTAACTGTTTCCAACAAAAAGTCTGTTATATTTCTTTTCTTTTTTGGGGGGGGGGAGAATGGAATTTTGCCCTTGTCACCCAGGCTGGCGTACAATGGCGTGATCTTAGCTCACTGCAACTTCCACTTCTTGGCTGTAATCCCAGCCTCCAGAATAGCTGGGATTACAGGCGCGTGCCACCACGCCCAACTAACTTTTGTATTTTTAGTAGAGATAGGGTTTCATCATGTTGGCCCGGCTGGTCTCAAACTCCTGACTTCAGGTGATCCACCAACCTCAGCCTCCCAAAGTGCTGGGATTACAGGTGTGAGCCATTGTGCCCAGCCAAGTCTGCCATATTTCTATCTTTGTTTTTCTCTGCATAATGTGTGCTTGCCCTTCCTCTGGCTACTTTTAAAATTTTCTCTTTATCACTAGTTTCAAGCAGTTTGATAAGGGTACATCTTGATAAAGTTTTCTCCGTTTTTTCCTCTTGATGTTTGATCCTTTTAAACTTGCTTTTGACTTTGTTATGCAGGACCACATAAGCCTTTAGTCTAGGTCTAATTTTGCCCCTCGACTGAACCAACATCTTTCTGATAAGTCCACCCTATATCTCACATATTAAAGTGTATTTCTACTCTGGCTTGTAAAAACAGCAATTTTTATTTTTTTCTGACTCCCATTGAGCCCTAGAGATTTTTCCACCTGCTTCTTTCAGATAATTCTTTCCTAGGCTTCAGATAGTTTCTTCACATGCATGTTCTGATAAGAACACAGATGACGACTCGGGGCAATGGGACTCTGCAGATCTTCAGAGCTTTCTTTCACTACAGTTCTCTCTTTTCTACTCTCGCATCAAAACTCCAGATACCTTCATCTTCCCATATTTCCATGTCTGTCTCTTCAACTCAAGGACACTGCTGGGCTTTCCCTGACTTTCCTCACCCTTGGGTAAAATGTATATTTATATCCCCTAAACTGAGTATAACTTTTTATTTTTAATAATAAGTTATGCAGCATAAGCTTTCAGTTTTTTTCCAAATATAATGGATACAGTATCAGAACCATGTAATCATTTTGAAAAGAACATATAGTCTCAATAAAGGTGATGTACAACTTGGATGTTCAAGGTAATATATGAGAAGCATCACAGTGTTACTAAAACCATGCCATCATTTATTGACTACCATATTGTTGGTTTTTAAGTCAAGAGATGTCCTCACCATTTTGCTTTTTAATAGGCTATTTTGCTATTTATATGTAGATATCTTTACTGTCCTTCTGTTACATTTTAACAGAATGGTGTCCATATCTCTTTAAGATACTCATTTTATTCTTTATAGACATACACCTAGTAGTGAGATTGCTGGATCATATGATAATTTGATTTTTAATTTTTTTGAAGTATCTCCATACTGTTTTCCCTAATGCTGTACCAATTTTCATTCCCACTAACAATTCACAAGGGTTTCCTTCTCTCCACACCCTAGCCAACAGTTGTTATATTTTTACTTTTTGATAATAGCTATCCTAACATGTGTAAGGTGATAGCCCATTGCAGCCTTGATTTGCATTTCCCTGATGATTAGTGAAGTTGAGCACCTTCTTACATACCTATTGGCCATTCGTATGTCTTCTTTAGCAAAATGTCTATGTATGTTTGTTTGTAAAAGAGCTATTCTTATTTTTGTACTCTTGTTTTGAGAAAAATGTTAAAGATAATCTATGTTGACGTTGTAGTGGTCAAAAACCAAGAGAGACTGATAAAAGAATCCAGGTAATTTTTGGTAAATTCCAGCAGTTTCATACAAATACATGTAATATTAATGCTTATATACACATATAATATAGTTACAGTTTTAAAGCTCTTAAAATTATTAATAAATTCAAAAGAGTAAAACATAATGTCCAGTGTTATTTTCCTGAAAATTATAGGATAACAGTGATTAAAGTATCTCTTGAGATTAGGTTTTGACTTTCCACACAGTTATCCCTTGCCTTCTTCCCAATTAAACTATGAACACACTATGTTACTGATGTTTAGCTTTCATGTTTCATATAATACCTAATATGTGTTCTATTTTTTTGGCTGAATAATTGGACTATGAGTGAAATAATTGGGACATCTCTACTTACTTAGTGACTGATGTACTAATATAGTGTTCCAAAATTATATTTCCTATAAAACGATCTATATTCTTCAGAGTTTTTCTTTAACCTCATAAAAACATCCCAATCCCTATCATGAAGTCTTTGAACTTAATATTGCCTCTGCCGAGAGTATTCATCTTACCCATCTCCATCTACATAGCTCACTCACTATTTTTCTATCTGATCAACATCTCCTCCTCTGAGGAGACTACCGTGTCTAAAATATCACCTGCCACATTCTAAACCATGACCCTGATTTACTTTTCTTCTGAGAACTGACAGCTACTTGTGAATATTGTATGTTATGTATGTGTGTGTATAGTGTTTAGCATGTATTTGTGTACCACACATATACACACATACACATTTAATTTGTTGTCTCTTTCACTAGAATGTAAGCTCCTTGACAGTAGCAACAGTTTTCAATGACCACTTTATCCCCAGGGTATAGAGGAAAGACACAGAGGAGATATTCAATTACTATACGTCAAGTGAATGAATAGATTAAGAGGTGGATGATACACTTCATTACCAGAAGCTTCATCATCAAGACTCTCAGTAATATAGGGCACATCTGGTTACAATGATAAATCAGGCTAACTCCTCTGAAAAACCTCCTATTACAAATCACCAAAAAATGCTGGATAAATATGACCAACAGGTATTTAATTACATAGCTGGGCTTTCAGGAAGCTAAGGGAAATCCGCAGGAGCCATACAGGAAGCTGGAAACCAACTGATAAAACTGACAGTAATGTTATTCAGGGCAGCTGATTCTACTAGAGGCTCAAAGGGGATCTGGTACAATTTCTTCTGAAACTATTCCTAACACGATATGCCAAATAATTTATATGAGACCACATAGCCTACTCTTATAACTTTAAAGGGTTTGAGTCATGACATAAACATTTTAAAGATGGTTTTAAAATCTAACTACAAAAATGTAAGTATCAATTCATTAATTCACTGATTGAAGTAACTAATTGCTATAATTCCTTTCATTCATTTATTCAATAGTATTTATTAAATGCCTACTCTAAGTTAGTGAATGATTGAGTATTGGGTGTATAGTTGTGAACAAAATAGATGAAGCCCCTGCCCTCATGGACCTTCAGAAACTGATGTTTAAAGGCAAAGAAACTTGATTAGAATCAAACTGCAAAACAGGCATCAGCTTCCTAGATTCACCAGTTAGTTGGTAGGCCATTTTGTCAATTCCAACAACTTGAGAGCATTCAATTATTCCACTACTCAGTCATGCATCAGAAGGGATAAGGACAGAATATGTAGTTACATAGAATGATAAGAATCTGAAATACTATTATTTCAGACAAAAATGATTCCAAAAATAGAACCATTGAAATCTCGGGCAAAAGAAACAGAATCAAGGACAAAAGTTTCACCCAATTGAAAGATTAAAAGAAAGCAGATAGATCATGGACTATCAAACTGCTTATAACTTTTTGATCTTCCGATTGTTTAATTCATCTAAACTGATCAAATTATTCTGAACTGACAGTGATAGAAAGATTTTAAATAAATATTTCTAATGTCATAAAGACAGATTCATGATTAAGCTGGTATGAAGTTGTTATGTTTAGGTTTGGATGGAAAATTTTCTACAGGTGACCATAATCTGAAGAATTTTGAAAAGATAAGCTTTAATTTTAGATTATTTGGGAGACAGGCTAATCATCTAGAGTAATCATTTTGTTTCAAGTACGTATTTCTCTGGGTATAAGAACAAAAATGGCAAAACGCCTCCACATTCATATAATAGTTTCCAGAATAACTGAATTATTCCTCTACTTCAATATGGCTATTCCTGTTGGCTCATTTTGTTGTAAAATGTTTTGTAAGTCATGAAAACAAATCCAGGAAGGCAAAAAAATAATACCAGCAAAATGCATCACCTTGATTCATATACTTATAAATACTCCTCCTTGGGGAAATGCATTGCTGTAATAAAAGACTTTTAAAGACATTATATCTGCACTAGCAACAACTGAAGAATAGAGTTATACACTTACATGGAAAGACTGTGACATATATTGTAATCTTATATTTTTCTCGTCAAATCAAGATCTAAATATTTATGAATAAGGATTTGTGCACCATCTGCTAGTACTTGTGCACTGTAATATATTTTTATTCCTCAAAATTTTAAGAAAATAAGAAGAAAAACTCATAAGTAACATTTCTGCAGAGTGAGATCAATTTATTGACACATTATGATGCCAAGTAAGCAATGCATTATTCAAACAATCTAACCACATTCTATAAGACTTGTGTTTTCTCTCTTTTTAGATATAAATACCAAGATTTTTTTTTAGTATTCTATAAATAAAATTTTAAAGGGTCACTCTTTATTTTACTATCTGGAAAGCCATCATTTCTAGATATCCATTTATTCCTAGAAAATATGCATTGATCACATATTTTGAGCCAATCCCAGTGTCACATATGTAGTAAATACAAAAATGCTTTGTGTTTACCTCCAAAAACTTTTGATTTCAATAAAATAGATATAAATAATACAAGACGGAAACCTGCAAAATACTATAGGAAGAAGTTATCTAATTTATATTTATTTACAAAAGAACTCTAACTAGAATTAGCATACAAAAATAATCCTATCATCCTATAAAAACAATCCTAATAACTCTTAGTAAAGGAAGTCATCTTTAAATATTCCATTAATATTATGGCTCAGCTAACTGAAAACTTTTTAAAAAGTGAATGCTCATAATACAAACATACATTGTGTTCCTATTTGTCAGATTCTTCAAGAAGATTAATAATTCACTAACCTTCACCCTGAACAAAACCAGCTTTCAGACACTCATATCCAGCATTATTTTTTTGCTTACCCTAGAGACACTCTTTTCTGAAGCCATCATAAAAGGGTGACTGGTAAATTAATCAAAAAAGGGTGACTGGTAAATTAATCAAACAACTTCAAAACAGAGGAAACAACAACAATAACTACATACAACTATATATGTATATATGTATGCATATATATTGCTTATTTAACTAAACTGTTAATAAATATTGTAATCACAGTATCCCCTGTACAACACCATCCCTGGCACACAAGAGATGCATAGGTTCTTTGGGAGAAAGTTAATTTATTGAGACAGTAACTTATTAAGTCTGTTCCTGGACTAGTTGAGGAGTAATTTTGAGCAAAATGGTTTGTCTCTGTGCCTGGCTTTTTAAACTTGGTGCATTGGCAAATATTATTTCTTTGTTAATAATTTCAACTTTCAGATTCAGGGATTACATGACCAGGTTTGTTACCTAGGTATGTTGTGATTCTGAGGTTTGGGGTACACTGGATCCCATCAACCAGGCAGAGAACATAGTACCCAGTAGTTATTTTTTCAACATCTGTCCCCCCATTCTTCCCTCCTCTGGTTGTCCCCAGTGTCTATTGTTGCTATGTTTGTGTCCATGAGTATCCAATGTTTAGCTGCCACTTATAAGTGAGAATATGTGATATTTGGTTTTTGGTTCCTTTGTCAATTTGCTTGGGATTACAGCTTCCAGCTGCGTCCATGTTACTGCAAAGGACATGATTTTATTCTTTTTTGTGGCTGCATAGTATTCCATAGTGTATATGTATCATATTTTCTTTAATCCACCATTGTTGGGCACCTAAGTTGATTCCATGTCTTTGTTATTGTGAATAGTGCTGCTGTGAACAGATGAGTGCATGTGTATTTTTGGAGAAATGATTTAGTTTCTTTTAGATACATACCCTTTTATGGGATTGCTGAGTCAAATAATAGTTCTGTTTTAAGTTCTTTGAGAAATCTCCAAACTTCTTTCCACAGTGGTTGAACTAATCTGCATTCCCACCAACAGTATGCAAGTGTTCCCTTTTCTCTGCAGCCTCACCAGCATCTGTTTTTTGACTTTTTACTATTAATAGCCATTCTGATTGTGTGAGATGATATCTTACCAGGGTTTTGATTTGCACTTCTCTGATGATTAGTGATATAAGCATTTTTTCATATGCTCGTTGGCCACATGTATGTTTTCTTTTGAGATGTGTCTGTCCTTTGCCCACATTTTAATGGGGTTGTTTGGTTTTTGTTTGTTGCATTAAGTTCCTAATGTATTCTTAATATTAGACATTTCTCAGATGCACAGTATATAAATATCTTCTCTCATTCTATAGGTTGTCTGTTTACTCTGTTGATAATTTATTTTGCTGTGTAGAAGCTCCTTAGTTAAATTAGGTCCTACTTGTCAATTTTCATTTTTGTTTGCAATTGCTTTTGAGAACTTAGTCATAAATTCTTTCCCAAGGCTGATGTCTAGAATGGTGTTTCCCAATTTTTCTTCCAAGATTCTTATAGTTTGAGGTCTTATATTTAAATCTTTAATCAATCTTGAGTTAATTTTTGCATATGGCAAAAGGTAGGGGTGCAGTTTCATCCTTCTGCATATGTCAGCCATCTCAACACCATTTATTGAATAGATGGTATTTTCCTCATGGGCTTATTTGTTGCTGAGTTTGATAAAGATCCAAATGGCTATATGGGTGTAGCTTTATTTCTGGGTTTTCCATTCTGTTCCATCGGTCTATGTGTCTATTTTTGTACCCAGACTATGCTGTTTTGATTACTGTAGTTTTGTAGTATAGTTTGAAGTCAGATAATGTTATGCCTCCAGCTCTGTTCATTTTCCTTAAGATTGCTTTGCCTATTTGGGCTCTTTTCAAATTCCAAATGGATTTTACAATAGTTTTTCTCTAGTTCTGTGAAAAATGATGGTCGTTTAATAGGAACAACATTGACTCTGTGAATTGCTTTGAGCCATATGGCCATTTAAATGATATTGATTCTTCTAATTCATGGGCATGGAATGTTTTTCCATTTGATTATGTCATCTATGATTTATTTTACCAGTGTTTTGCAGTTCTCCTTGTAGAGCTCCTTTACCTCCTTGGTTAGATGTATTCCTAGGTATTTTATTTTATCTTTTGCATCTATCATAAATTGGATTGCATTATTGATTTGGCTCTCAGCTTGAATGTTATTGGTGTATAGAAGTGCTACTGATTTTCATGCATTCATTTTGTGTCCTGAAATTTTGCTTGTCAGTTTCAAGCACCTTTTAGTGAAGTCTTTAGTGTTTTCCAGGTACAGAACCATATTTTCCATGACGAGATATAGTTTAACTTCTTCTTTTTCTGTCTTGATGTCTTTTATTTATTTCTCTTGACTGATTGTTCTGGCAAGGACTTTCAGTATTATGTTGAATCTGAGTGGTGAGAGTGGGCATTCTTGTCTTATTCCAGTTCTCAAGGGGAATGCTTCCAGTTTTTCCCACACAGTATGAGGTAGGCTGTGGGTTTGACATAGATGACTCTTATTATTTTGAGGAATGTTCCTTCATGCCTACTTTATTGAAGATTTTTTTTTTTTTTTGAGACAGAGTTTCGCTCTTGTTACCCAGGCAATGGCGCGATCTCGGCTCACCGCAACCTCCGCCTCCTGGGTTCAGGCAATTCTCCTGCCTCAGCCTCCTGAGTAGCTGGGATTACAGGCACGTGCCACCATGCCCAGCTAATGTTTTGTATTTTTAGTAGAGACAGGGTTTTACCATGTTGACCAGGATGGTCTCGATCTCTCGACCTCGTGATCCACCCGCCTCGGCCTCCCAAAGTGCTGGGATTACAGGCTTGAGCCACGGCGTCCGGCCTTTATTGAAGATTTTTATTGTGAAGGGATGTTGGAGTTTATCAAAAGCTTTTACCACGTCTATTGAGATGATCATATGCTTTTTGTTTTTAATCCTGTGTATGTGATAAATCACATGGACTAATTTGCATATGTTGAACCAATCTTGCATATCAGAAATGAAGCCTACTTCGTCATGGTGAATTAAACTTTTGATATGTTGCTGGATTCATTTTCCTAGTATTTCACCAGGGATTTTTGTTTCTATGTTCATCCGGGATATTGGCCATTAGTTTTTGTTTTTCATTGTGTCTTCTCCAGGTTTTTGTATCAGGGTTATGTTGGCTTCATAGAATGAGTTAGGGAAGTGGTCCTTATTTTATACAGACATCTAAGAATTCGTGTTTTTTCTTTTTTTTTACAAATTTTATTTTTTTATTTGTATGTCATTCACTAAAACCCTAATTTAATGACTTCTTGCATGTAAAATAATCTTTCAGAAGATAAATTTGTTTTAAATAATAAAAATGAAAAAGTAGATAACCTTATCATCTATAATAATACGATCTTCTAGTATAACTTCCTGATTTCCTTTTTTCATGGAAGCTCATGCTCTGAGATGAAAATAGTGATTAGCAATTAGTTATTTAGTCAATGTTAATTACTACAACATATTTTTTAAAGACCACCCCAGTAAGTAAGGTAAACTTTTACTACCCTATGTCAAGTAGTAAAAATGGAGATACTGTTAATTTATATTGATGTTAATATTAATATTAACTTATATTTAAGTATGCTGGGCATGAACCTAAGAAAATTTGAACATGTAGAATTCTTAGGATTTTTTTGTTTGTTTACTTTTAACAAATAACAGTAGCCAACTGAATCTTCTATATGAATAAAAGCTAGCTATTTCCCTCAAACATTGCAACCACGTTTATATAAAGTCAAATCCTAGAACAAGCTCTATTATAATAGAGGTGTTTATTAATAAAGAGGAAAGCATGGTTCATACAGCCTGTTCTCTAAGCTTGATGAAGTCCCAGCTGTCTGTTATTTCAGGAGCTTTGACCTTCTTAACTTACAAGAAAGATTGACTAAACACCAAACAGCATCCCAGGAGTAGGACTCAGTTACTCTTAACAGCATCAGGCAACCAAAATCCTCTAAAGCAGAGGCTTGATACAGAAAAGTTTATAGACCAAGTCTTTGGCACAATCTGTGAGGGTAGAAGCTACTAACTTTGCTGGATTTTTACTTCCTGTTTATTTGAGATTGAGGGGTGTCTTTATACTAATTTAGGCAATTCATATAAGTTGAAAGCTTTCAATTTTACCAAAGAAAAACCATTTCTAACATGTCATGCTAATTAATAAGGCAACCACTAATTTAATCAATGAAAACCCACTTCTGATATGAAATATTGTGATTGCTAAAACATCTGGATATGACCAAAGACAAAGATAGTTAATGTGTTTGTGATCATTGCCTCTGGAGTGGAGGAGGCTGTCCTCAGTGAAAAAATGATATATGACTGTCCCTGGAATGGGAATTCCTTGTTAAAATGCACACACTATCTATACTGAATTATTTTTTAGGCAAATTACAATCATCATAAAAATTTTTAACTATGATTACTAGGAATTCAGTCCTCATGAAATGGAAAATAAGAGAGGTATAAATGGCTAGAGCGTAAGATCATTTATATGCACTGGTTTTTGATTTTTATGTAGCTATATTTTCTTACATAGGCCTAATGCATTAATTCACAATATCATTGACTTAACAATGTTGTTCTCTTGTCTGGGACCAGCTGTATGATATTTGATGGGATGCACTGCATGGAATGGTGACAGAAGGAAGTAGTTGCTATTTAGAGAGTCAAATCAGCAAAGTCATATTCTGGAGATTAATGGGCAATATAATGCCTCAGCCACAGGATGAACAATTTGACTTATTCAAACCACTACTCTTTTAATATTTGTTCAGTTTTTATTTGTAGGGCAAATTGACTGTTGTGTGGGCAAAGGTCAGAAGAAAGGCAAATCTGGTTGTCAAAAATCCCTGGCTCTAAATTACCATACCCCACTGACTGACAGCAGCCAGATCTAGTCCATTGGTTCCACATCCTTAGTAAATTATGTAGTGATCATCTATGGTTATTTAAAAAAATCCATTACATTAGTCACACCCCAAGTATCTTGACAAAACAAAATAAGCCCTGTAATTGTATTTACTATTCTTCTAAAAAGGGGTTTTGAAAAATATGTTTTTCTCCAATACTTTATATTTTCATTAAATGTTAAAGTCCCCTTTGTAATAAACAATCCTACTGAGTACCCATATATCTAGCCTCAACTCAGTCCAGCTCCAAATAAAGTATATATACACATATAGAACTTTTAGTCAATCATAGGGCATGCAGTAATAACATACAGTTATGTATACACACACGCACACACACACACACAACATATTTTTCCAGGAAGGTTTTAATGTCTCATTTTTTGCCAGTTAGTGAATATTCCTGAGAGGGTTATGTTTTTTCTTCCTTTAATTAGAAATATGACATTGGCAAATCATTTGATCTTTCTGTTGAAAATATACAAATGCAGTGTCATGGGGCTGAAATTATGAATGTGTATTAATATTCCATTTCCCCTCTCCTTCTGGGTACTTTGGAATATATTTCCTTCTCCACCCCTTAAAGTTGAGTGTGGCCATGTGGCCATTTCAGTCATTAATTGTAGTCAGAAGTGATATGTGTCACTTTAGGGCTTGGGCATTGAATTACTGGTTCAAGACCCTCCAGAGCTGCTCTCCTCTCTGGCATAAGTAGGGGAGTATATGCCAATTTGGAACTACTATCAGCCTAGAGCCCTCAAAATCTATAATGAATAGAGCTCCTCTACCAACCTGTGATATATGTAGGATGTGCAATAATTAAACCTTTGTTGTTTCAAACCAAGATTAAAAAACCAAAAACAGCAGCAACAACAACAAAAAAAACAGAACATAACCTAACATGAGCTACCTGGTATTTGCCTTTTAATATAAAACTCAAAACACATTTTTGTATATAGAGAGGAGTCAAATAACTTTATAACCTTATTTTCAAAAGCATTTTCTATATCTGAAATAATTCCTCCATTAAATGAAAATGACTACATGTTAGCAGAATGCTGGTTGTTTCAGACAGTCATAAATAAGTTCTCTATAGACATTCAACAAGCTGTGGCAATTTGAAGGTTATTTCTTCATAGAAACAAGACAGTGCTAGAACATCAAAAGAAAACAACCACAAATGTTTTAATCACTTGCAGGGCACAATAATAGAAATATTCTATATTGTATTGTGACATTTTTCAGTGTGTCACACTGCTTCAGAAAAAAATTTTAAATTGTTAAACTATATGACAAAATGTCTATCAAGATATAATATGTCAACAAAATTTATATTAAAATTTATCTAATTCATTTACTTATACTTTGATTTTTCTTCACAAATGTTATTTTTTCTATCCAAAATGAATTATGCATCTTGTTAGCGTTTATTCTTTCTCATTAATGTATGTCATTCAGACAACATTAATGTGATTTTAAAATCAAGCATTAATTATTGCTGAATGTGAGAAGCTGGGCAGGTAGATAAGGCCCAGTCTATACAGTATTTTTTTCTCTCTCTTTTCTATCTATTCTATCTCCACATTTCAGAAGCTCCAGAGTTCATCTACCTAGTATACTCCACAAACTCCTTTAGTTTTTCAATACTCAAGGAAAATGGATAAAGATTTTCCATTTTTAGGGAAAAATAAAAAGTACAAGTAAAAACAGTATACATATTAAACTCTTTGTACAGTGCTCACTCCAAAATGCTGCCACTATAATCCAGAAAATTGAAGTAATATGACACTTTAACCTCTAAGTCAGTTTAAGAGATACTAGGAGTACTGTTTCAACAGATTGATTAAAATCAAACCTTTGGGCTGGTATAAGACAAATTATTAAACAGTTTTATCTTTCAGAGCAATAGTCATCTCTATGCAAGTTATCAGTAGCTGATTGGTTCCAATTATTTCTTCAAACATGTAAGAAAGACAAACCATCGACATAAAAAGCTCTTGCTCATTTGCATATTCATAATACCTCAGTGAATCACCAAGACTGGCACTGATGCTGCCTGAATATTAATGCAAGGCCAACAGCTGAGCTGAAGGGCAAAGCAATATATAGAAACAAACTGCAATTTCCCTCTGGAATACACAATTCAACTTAAAGGTGGACTGATTTTTAAACTATTTATTATTATTATTTCTCTTATGACAAGATTGTTCCACCTTTCTTAGAGAGATTAGTCACAATAGGCACAGGGTTATAGTACATCTTTTATTTGTATTTTAAGCCAATTTTATCACGTAGTCCTTTATACCAAAGCTCACTAACTACTCCAGCTTACATGCTAACTAAATACCTAAGTAGTATGCACCCTAGAAGGAGAAACCCAAGTTGTGCACCACATTCAGCTGAAGGGCATCTATTTTTATATGCTTTTAAAACTTCGAATTTGTGAGTTCAAATAGTTAAGCACCTCTGACTTCATTTTTCTTCTCCCTTTGACCTGTAATTTTTTGGAAAAAAAAAAAAAAAAAAAAAAAAAAAAAAAAAAAAACCTCTGTCTCCTGACCCTATGCTTTGTTACAGCTCTAATGGGTTTTTTTTGCCTTGGCTTCACTGGGGAGAGCCACACACTGAGACTTCCAGATGAAATGTTTGCAATTCCTTCTGAGAGATGCAGCAGAATATTTGTGGAAGACTATGTAGGAGGGAGATATGTATTTGAAGTTTGCATGTGTGATGTATTTGTAGCATCGCCATTACATTTATACATCTGTGATCACAAGATTGTTTATTATAGGATTCTATTTTCCTTGGAGAAGTAGCAGATTGGACAAAACTCTCCCAAGCATTTACATTTCCTTTTCCCGAAGAAGGTGCTGTCTGCCAACAGCGGTATCAGAAAACAAACAAGAGTGGATAAAACATTATTTCTTTTAAAACCTCATGTTTAGAAAACAGAGTTCTGAACTTTACTAATTATCATACTGATTTGCTTTATTTATTTTTATTGGGCTTCTCTTTCAAACAACAGTAAATGATAACCACGACAACAGCTAATCTTTATTGATTGTATACTGTATCTGCCAATTTTTGCTGCATAAAAAATCTACCTCCAAGTTCAGTGGCTTAAAACAATAAACTATTATTATTCATGTGTTTCTGGGCTTCATGGGTGTTCCCTAATTTGGAGGTAGGTTCAGTTTATTTCTTTTTCAGTCTGTGGAAACTAGGGCGGCCCTATTTCTCACTGCAGGTAATGGGTTGGCTGGAGTAACTCCTTTCCATTAGCTGTATTAACAAAATAATATTCTTTTATTAGGATTAGCAATGGCATAAATGTGTACGGGAAACACGTGAAACTTCGAGGCTTAGGCTAAGGTCCAGAACACTAACTTTCTGTTTGTTCTATGGGTCAAAGCCAAAGGGAAGGAAGATATGCATTATCCCTTTAGTGGGAGGAACTGAAAAGTTACATGGTGTGATGGTTAATACTGAGTGTCAACTTGATTGGATTGAAGGATACAAAATATTGACCCTGGGTGTGTCTGTGAGGGTGTTGCCAAAGGAGACTGACATTTGAGTCAGTGGGCTGGGAAAGGCAGACCCACCCTTAATTTGGGTGAGCACAATCTAATCAGCTGCCAGCTTGGCTAGAATATAAGCAGGCAGAAAAATGTGAAAAGAGAGACTGGCTCCATCTCCCAGCCTACATCTTTGTCCCGTGCTGGATGCTTCCTGACCTCAAACATTGTGCTCCAAGTTCTTCAGTTTTGGGACTCAGACTGGCTCCCTTTGCCCCTCAACTTGCAGACAGCCTATTGTGGAACCTTGTGATAGTATGAGTTAATACTTGATAAACTCCCCTATACACATATATATGCCCCCATATATATATATATATATATATACATACACACATATCCCATATACATATATATTCCATATATATATATGGTATATATGTATATACATGTATATATGTATATATATGTGTCTCTATATATCCCTATATATATACATATATCCCATATATATCCCATGTATATACATGTATATATATGTATATATACATGGGATATATATACATGTATATATATGGGATATATATATGGGATATATGTGTATATATATGGGATATATATGGGGAAGATATATGTATATATATATGGGATATATATATGGGAGTATATATATATATATACACACACACATATATAAACCCCATATATATACACACACACACACATATATATATATCCTATTAGTTCCGTCCCTCTAGAGAGCCCTGATGAATGTACCTGGCAAAAGGAGGGGTGAAAAATTGAAACCAATAATGTAAACTACTATTCACACTATGGCCTATGCTCCTTTGTTAACACGTTACATTCATCATTTCATTTGATCTTTGGAGCAGCCCCATGTATTATTGTTATCGTTATTTTACAACCAAGAAATTGAGGCACAGAGAGGTTAAGTAACTTGTCTAGTATCACCCTACCAGCAAGGGATAAAACAATGATTGACACCTAAAGAGATCTTAAGTACTATATAATTTTTCTCAAATACTCTAGTTTACCTGGTTTCAAAGAATATTTCTATATTTAGTAAAGAGATTACAAAGATATGGGACATAATTTTTAGTTATAATGATAATGAGTAAGGATAGAGCATAGCAAAAATTCTGCTGAAATACTACTATTCATTTCTAAGCCATCTCATCCTTAAAATTCATTTATACATAAGACAGAATAAGGGTAATGTCCTCAGCAGGGAAGAACCATAGGCCAATTAATGAATTAGATTTCCATTTATAGTTCTTTTGTGATTGATAATCATTCCTTGGGATAAGGAAGACCCTCTTCCTTTGACAACAAACATTATATATAAAAATTATAACGGATTCTATTTTATTAAATATACATACCATACAGATGTAGTTTTGTAACCTCAAATACCATTAATCAAAAGCCACAATTGGTGGTAACAATGACAGAGAACTTTAGTGAACAAAGCTCCTTGTTCCAGTGGCAGTAGAAATATAAGCAGACCCCTAATTGGTGCATTTTTAATTGTCTTTTTGGCAATCGTAGCAATGTGGTCTTAGAATATGTGTATTCTTGTGTTGGTTTCATAATTTTGCATATTTTCCGTTTTTCTGCAACATTTGTTTTCAGAAACATAAAGATGTTTACTTGAATCAGAAAAGTAAGTGTGTACCACAGGACTAGTGCTAATGCTAAATTATTTTCATATTGTCCGTCATTGTTTAAAGTGTGCCTTAGTAAACAGCACAAATTGTTGAAAAAGCAAAAATATTCTGTACCACACATGAAAACAACAGGGCAAAATTAAATATAATAGGCACTGATATCAATTTAATCTCCATGTCACAAGTTTCTTCCCCAGGGTTAAGGCATATACAGAGAACAGACAGGTTTAATTTGGGAGTAAGATTAGTATCCATAGAAATTGAAACAATAAAATATCAAAATGAAGGTCTATGTGGAGCTTATGTGAAAAAATGTATAAGCCTTTTCTTAGACAGACACTACTATGTTTTTTTAAGATTAAAAACTGTACTGAATCTCACACTTGGTTCACTTCCCCTATCTCACACCAAAAGCATTTCAGAATCTTACTAAATGCAAACTGGGTGCTAGGAAACTGAGATCATGGCTGACTGTGTTTGTTCAGTTGAGGAAAGAGCATCATATGCAATAAATGTTTAATTATCTGTAAGTAATGCAGTATTATGAGCTTTTTACACTACTATATTCATACAGCACAACAGCTCTTGGTTTGTAATAGTCAGAATTATCTTGGTCAAGTTATTTTATGGTACAGAGGCCAGTTTTATTTTGTTTTTACCTGTAAAAATGGGGATACAATCTACATAGATTACCTCCTATTTCTGCCCTCCTATAGAATAGATTTTCATGTATATGAGAGAGGGAAACTCGCTTATGTCTTGCTGCCAATCACGACCCTTGAAATGTGATATTTGTGGAGAAAATACCCTTGGTTTTTCACTTAATGATATCCTATATGTCACATGAGATTTCTTGATTCTTTTCTTTTTTAAAAATTTTCTCTTTTGTCTGACTGAGTTGTTTCAAAAGACCTTTCTTCAAGGTCAGAACGCTTTTCTTCTGCTTGATTTAGTCTATTGTTAAAATTCTCCATTTTATTTTTAATTTCATTCGCTGAATTCTTCAGTTTCAAGATTTCTATTTGGTTCTTTTTAATATCTGTCTATTCGTTGAATTTCTCATTTAGTTAATGAGTTGCTTTTCTGATTTACTTGTATTATCTCTCTGTGTTCTCCTGTATCTCATTGAGTTTTCTGAAAAATCATAATGTTGGATTTATTTTCAGTCATTTAATATATTTTCTTTGGGATCTGTTGTTGGGGAATTATTGTCTTTCTTTGGAGGTGGCATGTTTCCTTACCTTTTTATGTTTCTTGTGTCCCTTTGTTTTTGTTAGTTTGTTTTGAGACAGAGTTTCTCTCTTGTTGACCAGGCTGGGGTGCAATGGAGTTAGCTCACTGCAACCTCTGCCTCCCGGGTTCAAGCGATTCTCCTGCCTCAGCCTCCTGAGTAGCTGAGACTACAGGCACTCACCACCATGCCTGACTAATTTTTGTATTTTTAGTAGAGATAGGCTTTCACCATATTAGCCAGGCTGGTCGAGAACTCCTGAGCTCAGGTGATCCACCCACCTCAGCTTCCCAAAGTGCTGAGATTACAGGCGTGAGCCACCGTACCCAGCCTATCCCTATGTTGGTATCTGTGTATCTGGTGTAACAGTTGCTTCTTCTAATTTTATTGAGTAGCTTACAAAGAAAGAGTTTTATTGTAGATGTGTCTGTAGTATCAGTTGAATAGGGTGCTTTGGCTCTGGGTTCTCATGCCTGAAGTAGCATACTCTCTATATGATTTTTTCAGTTGTAATTAACATCGGTTACTGTGAATTCCTCAGTGGCTCAGGGCGTGAATTCCTCAGTGGCTCAGCCTGTGGAGGCTGTGGAGTGATTTTTCTGGGGTTAGGGGTGTAACATGTGCAGTCCTCAGGCCACTGGTTAGTGCATGTGGGCACCGGTGATGGAGAGGGTGGGCCTTGGGTGGACCAGTCCTTGGTCTTCTGGGCAGTACACAGATGTGGGGTGGTTCTGCTGCTGCACTGGGCAGGATCAATGTCAGTGGCTGCTTCCCCAGGCAGGCAGGTCTCAGGTTCTGGGGAGCATGTGCTTTAGTTCCCTATATCCTGAGGGCAGCCTCCCGATGTGCCAAACATCCTGCTTCCTGGGGTGTAGTAAACTGCATGGGTTCAGGTGCTGGTGATGCAGCAGCATTGTTGATTCCAGTTGCTTTTTCTATACTGTAGTCCTCTGGTGGATGTAGGAAGATGTCAGTGAGGACCTAGGCATGTGAAAATGCAGGGGCTATTTGGCCCAGAGCGTGATGTCGCCTGGTGGTGGCTCTGCCCTCAAAATGGCACTGTGCTGCTGCAGCCTGGGTTTTGGGTGTGAGTTGGACCCAGTGTGGATTCCCTGTCTGGGATAAGGTAGTCATGTGGACTCCGGGCAGCTCTCTATATTAGGTTCAGGGCTTGTGACTGCTGGGGGGCTCTTCTGTAGTTAGAACTGCAGGCATTTGTGACAGAAATGTAGATTGCTGGAGATCTACAATTTAAGTTTTCCCCAAAATGGGGGGTTTGTTGGCTCTGAGCTGATTCTGGTCAGCTGCTTCCCTTCCCTATGTTGCCATCTTGCATTTCTGTGCCTCAGAGGGTCTTTGTTACTTTCTTGGTGAATTCCAGTGTTCTCCGCTAGACCTTCCATTTGACATGTGGTTATCCATCTGTTGTTTTTGTCCTTCTTTGTAGAGATGAGTGTTGGTTGCCTCTGGTCAGCCATCTTGATGACCTCTCAGGACTCTAATCCAGTATTTTCATTTTTTCATATTTATTTGTTTTCCCAGTGTTCCTGATATTATGCTATCTTATAGTAGGGGATTAATATATGCTTGTAGATTTAATATTATCTAAGTCCATATTATCACTGGAATTAAAAAGATTATTTAGATACAGTAAATCATAATGAGGATCATGAAAAATATTTATAAGTGCTTAGTTTTTAGGAAAATAGAATAAATAAGTTTCATTAACCACCCAACTTCACATTGAAAAGAATATGTCCTGCACACAGAGAAACAGTAATATACCTTTCTCACATAATAGAGGAAAATGTCAGTGAGAAATATTTCACTCATGCTGTGGGAAGAAAGTCACAAAAATGCTGTGAAGATTTTGAGTAAATAACCACTTCTTGGGATGTCTGGAAACTTACATGACACTCAGTTTTTCTTACACTGAAATAAACTTAGTGTTTTTTTAGCTAAGACAATTTGGGAAAATAAAATGCAATGAGACCAGATATGGGAATGTTTTAAATATGCTAGAAATTTTTCAAGTTTTAGAAATTTCAAAATACTTTAATGAAATATTTAGGACACTTAGGGATAGATATTAAAATCCATTATTGGGATGATAGGATGAGAGGAGAGGTGTAGCAAGTGAAGAAAGAAGAGCAAGAGATAGAAAAATATAGATTTTACGTCTGTAAAGATTTTCCTTTGTGCAGGGAGTGATCTCTAAATAATTTTAGAAGTTACCCATAGGGATAAATATGAAACAAAATGTCCTCTTTAAAATACCAATTCATAAAAATTAGTCTGTTTATTCTCAGGAAGAATATATATGCACTATATATAAAATACAATTTGGGTTTTTTTCCCATTTTTTATTTTGAGACATATGTTGTTTGAAATTTTCTAGACACATGCATGCACATATATTTTATTTCAAAAGAGAAATAACATTATCCCCTTTCTTTTGTAAATTTATCATATAATATATTATTTATACCTTTTAATGCTATTACATATGTTCTACAACATCATCTTAATGGTAACATAGCATTATGTAGCAGTGGCATTTTCTCTTTATCATAAACAAGACTGGAGTGAATATTCTCTTACATCTCTTTGTGCACATGTATAATTGTTATCTGTAGAAATCCCTAGGTGTGAAACTATTGTTTCAAAATAAATGATTTAAACGCTCATTTCAAAACACTTGTGATGTGGCCAAATACCTTACAAAATGTCCATATACATTTATAATCCATGTGACCCATATAAAAGTGTTACTAGATTATTCCTAACATTGTGTTCCAGAAAATAAGGCAAGAAAAAGTTGATCTGATGCACAGAAGTTCAGTATACCTTTCATATTTGTCTATAATGATTCAAGGCTTCTAATATGCAAAAATAATTATATTTTACTTGACCTTCACCTCCAATTAGAATATGAGTTGTGGGTAGAGATATTTTATTTCCTTTTGCATTCCTATTATCAAATGTACATTCTTCATCTAATAGGCATTGAAATATTTGTTAAAGTAGTATTAGTAAATGGCACATGAAAATAATCTTGGTCACCTGAGCTTCAAGGCATAGAATAAAATAAATTATAGCAGACAGTGGTAATCTACCAGCAGTTCACAATGGTATCCCATAGAGTAAAAGTAATGCAGTTAAAGAAAATATCACAACAACCAAAACTCATTAAAGAGAAGGAGTATCTGTATATAGACATAACCCATTTTATAGTGCTTTGCTTTATTGCACTTGGCAGATATTTTGAGAGTTCTTTTTGTTTTCTTTTGTATTTTTACAAACTGGGGGATGATGGCAATTCTGCATTGAACAAGTCAGTAGGTGCCATTTTCCAACAGCATGGGCTCACTTTGTGTCTCTGTGTCACATTTTGGCAATTCTCATAATATTTTAAATTTTTTCATTTTTATTGTATTGATTTGGTGATCTGTTATCAGTGATATTAGATGTTACTATTGTAATTGTTTTAGAGTGACACAAACTATACCCATATAAGACAGCAAACTTAATTGATGAATGTTGTGTGTGTTCTGACTGCTCCACCAACCAGCTATTCCCCCTATCTCTCTCTCTCCTTGGACCTTCCTACTCCCTGAGACACAAGAATGTTGAAATTTGGCTAATTATTTTTTATTTTATTTTATTTTTTGAGATGGAGTCTCACTCTGCCGCCCAGGCTACAGTGCAGTGGCATGATCTCAGCTTACTGCAACCTCCACCTCCTGGGTTCAAACAATTCTCCTGTCTCAGGCTCCTGAGTAACTGGGACTACTGGTGTGTGCCACCACGCCTGGCTAATTTTTGTATTTTTTTTTTTTTTTTAGTAGAGAAGGTGTTTCACCATATTGGTCAGACTGGTCTTAAACTCCTGACCTCAGGTGATCCACCTGCCTCGGCCTCCCTTACAGGCATGAGCCACTGCACCCGGCCAAAATTAGGCTAATTAATAACCCTACAATGGCCTCTAAGTGTTCAAGTGAAAGGAAGGGTTACATAATCTCTCACTGTAAGTCATAAGCTAGAAATGACCAAACTTAGTGACGAAAGCATTTCAAAAGCTGAGATCGGCCAAAACCTAGGTATCTTTTGCCAAACAGTTAGACAAGTTGTAAATGCAAAGGAAAAGATATTGAAGGAAATTTAAAGTGCTACTCTAGTGAATATATCATGATAAGAAAGGGGAAAATCTTCAGTGCTGTTATGGAGAAAGTTTGAGTAGTCTGAAAAGAACAAACCAGTCACAACATTCCCTTAAGCCAAAACCTAATACAGACCAAGGCTTTAACGCTCTTCAGTTCTGTGAAATTTGAAAGAGGTGATGAAGCTGAAGAAGAAAAGTTGGAAGCTAACAGGGGTTAGTTCATGAGGTTCAAGAAAAGAAGCCATCTCCATAACATAGAAGGTGCAACGTGAAGCAGCAGGTGTTTGTGGAGAAGCTGCTGTAAGTTGTCCAGAAGACCTAGCTAAAATAACTGATGAAGGTGGCTACACTCAACAAAAATTTTTTAATGTAAATTAAACAGCCTTCTATTGGAAGAAGAGGCCATCTAGGACATTGATAGCCAGAGAGGATAAGTCAATGCTTGGCTTCAGAACTTCAAAAAACATACTGATTCTCTTGTTAGGGGCTAAGGCAGTTGGTGACTTTAAGTTAAAGTCAGTATTCATTTATCATTCCTAAGATCTTAGAGCCTATAAGAATTTTGCTAAATTTACTCTGTGCCCTATAAATAGAAAAAAAATGTCTGAATAATAGAACATCTATTTACAGAATGGTTTACTAAATATTTTAAGCTCACCGTTGAGACTACTACTCAGAAAACAAGATTTATTTCAAAACATTACTGCTCATTGACAATGCACCTCATTACCCAAGAGCTTTGCTGGAAATACACAAAAAGATTAATATTGTTTTCATGCCTACTAACACAACACCCATTCTGCAGCCTATAGATCAAGGGGTAATTTTGACTTTCAAGTCTTATTACTTAAGAAATATATTTTATAACGCTATACCTTTCATAGGTAGTTATTCCTCTGAAAAATCTGGGCAAAGAAAACTGAAATCACTCTGGAAGCAATTCGCAATTCTAGATGTAATTAAAAATATTCATAATTCATAGGAGGATTAAAAAATATCAACACTACCAAAAAATTTGGAAGAAACTGATTCTAACCTTGATAGATGACTTTGAGGGGTTTAAGACTTCATTGGCGGAAGTCACTACAGATATGGTGGAAATAGGAAGAAAACTGGAATTAGAAGTGGAGCCTGAAGATGTGACTGAATTGCTGCAATTTCATCATAAAGATGAAGATGAAGAATTACTCATTATTATGGATGAAGAATTGCTTATTATTATGGATGAGCAACCAAAGTGATTTCTTGAGATGGAATATATTCCTGGAAGATGGTTAAACATTGTTGAAATGATAAATTTAGATAAATTTAGCTGAAAAAGTAGTGCCAGGGCTTGAGAGTATTGGCTCCAATTTCAAAAGAAGTTCTACACTGCATAAAATGCTATCAAACAGCATCACATGCTGCAGAGAAATCTTCTGTAAAATGAAGAGTCAATTAATGTGGCAAATTTCTTTGTTGTCCTATTTTAGGAAATTATCATAGCCACCCCAACCTTCAGGAACCACCACCTTAATTAGTCAGTAGTCATCAATATCAAGGCAAGACCCTCCACCAGCAAAAAGATCATGACTCACTGAGGGCACAGATGATCATTAGCATTTATTTAGCAAAGATTATTTTTAATTAAGATATATAATTTTTTAGACATAATGTTACTGCACACTTAATAGCCTACAGTGTAGTGTAAACATGACTTTTATATGTATTGGAAAGCCAAAAAATCTTTGTGACTTGCTTTATTGTGATATTTGCTTTATTGTAGTGGTCTGGAACCTAACCTGCAATATATCTGAAGTGTACCTGTATATGTACTATTAAGAAATAAAAGCTAATGGGTCATGTTTTCCAAATAATTAAAGCAATAAAAATTAGTGATAGCTTCTTTCATCAATAATTATATTTTATTGTGTTCTGAATTTTTCCTCTTAAAACAAATATTAAAATTGCGTATGCTTACAACATTATTCAAATTTGTGGTAAAGGTAAGAAACCTGTCTTTTCTTAAGTTGTATGAAACCTCTGTAAAGACTCTAACATTTTAGACAATAAAGCAAATACGGTTTTTATTTAATAAGGAACCTCAAAGAAAATTAGAAGATTTATTTCACGAATGTTTCTTCTAGAAAGGCCCATATTATATTTGAATACATGTGGTTGCTATAAGAGACATTTATTACTTTATATTACAGTATAATAAATAGCTATTTAACCTTAGAAGGAAACAGCTTACATGATTTTAGGTCACATCTATCCAAGTAACAGATATCATATTTTAGCCTAGATGGAAAATATTCTATAGTGTAAAAGTGTCACGATAAGCTGAATAATTTAGATCTTTCTAACTCAGACAAACTTGCCTGTAACACAGCATATTTGGTTTTCAATATTATTTTGTAGAATGTGCTATATAAGCAATTGAAGATTATAATTTTTTTGAATTCTGGTTTAAAAGATAATTTTGTTTTCTGTGTTTCTGTGATGTAAAGCAAAAACCCCGAACAATTCGTAACAGAATTCTTTCAGCATGTACCATCTTTTATCTCTTTAGCATATTTACGCTTTAAACTAATGCCATTTTAAAATTAATATAAGTCCAATGCTATTTCCTTTAATTGTAACATATTATCCACACAAGAGATTAAAGGGGCTCACTGGTTTCCACAATGAAGACTAAACCCTGTCCTTTAGACCAGTACTTTTCAAACTTTAATGTACATATGAATTAATGTAAGAAACTTGTTGAAATGCAGATTCAGATTTAGTATGTCTGGGTAGGGATCAAAGATTCTAAACTTTGAACCAGCTCCCTAATAAAACTTTCAGATACTGCTGGTTCAAGAACCACACTTGGAATAGTGAGCCACTACAATTAAAAGGGTCATGATGTATGTGTGGGGAGGAAGAGTAGAGGAAGGGGGGTGTTAAAGGAACAATACAAGGTGAACAATAAATAATGTTACAGCTTTCACCTGACAGATACAGATATTGACCTACTGATTTTCATTCTGTAAGTGATTGGTTGGTTCTTTGTTTTTAATCCTTCGATTATTAAGAATAAGTAGAAACACACCCCTTCTTGTCTGTTAAGCTACAACTATATTAGGTTGTACAGGAAGTTCAATGAGTAAATATGCAAACCATCTTTATAATAGCCCCCAAATAAATAAAGAAATGTACTAAGCAAAAATAAAGCTAAAAATAAGATTTATTTTGGGAAAAAATAAGTCAAACAATGGTTTCAAAGGTCTGTTTTATAATATCATGGAGATTCAGAGGACACAGTACTAGATAGCTTATGTGTAACTGTGAGAGAACAAAGACAAACTGGAAGCCACAAAAGTCAGGGTCAGCTTGAGCAAATCAAATTATTTTGTTAGTAAGCAGTTATTTGGATTTATGGCTTTGTTTAAAATACCAAATAATAAAGAAGATTGAAAAAGAGAACATCTGCATATCAAGATACTTAAAAATATAAAGCAAATCATCTTTATTCTTCTGTGAGCATCTTATGAAAGATAATTTGCAGTAACTGTTTTCTTGAATAATCATTATCATACTGATTAATTTATCATGTTTCACTTCAAATATTGCTATTTTGTTATTTTACATCTAAAAGATACAGACTTCTATAGCATGAATTAGATCTCAAGTTTAGAAACTGAATTGATAGAAACCATGATGTCATTTCCCTAATAAAGAATATATTTACAAGGCATACATTATCAGTTTAGAGTGTCCCTTCTTAATGTGATGGCTATGGCTCTGAAGGCTTTCAAGATAAAGACGTAGTTCCAGTCAGTAAGGGCCATTCCCAAGCAAGGAAAGTCCCTTTCTACATAACCCATGACTGCATTTTCACCAATACACAAATCACAAGATTGCTAGGCATGGGGAAAAAGTATCTCTACCAGGGACAAATAGCCTACAGAAATGAGAAAAAAATGAAATAAGACTTAATCCTACATACATCCTGCCACCTGTTGGTCAGCATATAGGATGCATCCTGTGCTCAGTTTGATTTTTCAAAAACAGACCCAAAGATGAGGATTTGTATGAAAGTGGTTTATCAGGTCATGTTTGGGGATCATAAATTACCAGGCGCTTCTGGTTTTGTCTGCTCAGAAAAAGCAATTCTACAGCCAGTTGGGAGTTTTCAGACAGACACAGGTATTGGCTGATAGGAATGAATAGCTCACTGGAAAGATATGTACACACAGATAGTAAAGAGGGCCTGATAGGATGTGAGCACAACACAAAATAGTCTATATTTCCCAATTTTACTAAACAAGATGATAGGAGAAATGCCTATTTTTTAAAATAATAATATTCATGTTGCCTCACTCTATCATAAAAAGCAGGTATTGTCAAACAATAAAGGGAAAATGATCACATGCTTACCAAATTAATAATAGGAAACATTTATTACTTTTTAATATTATGGAGCTTTCTGTTGCAAAGTATCCCTGGGCTTGGCCTTTCCAATCCCCAAAACTATCATTGACTGTTAGAATCTCTTTCAAAGACAAGCTTCATTCACAGAGCTCTCCCGTTATATTTTTTCCTCAGAGAATGGTTATTTACTTACCCAGTTTTGGTTAGTCTAAATAATTTACCCAATATTTCTAAAAAGAAACCAAGAAACAAATTTCTCTTATATGAATTACATAATCTTTGTCTTATAGTGTTTTGTTTTGTTTTGTTTTTTAAGTTTGTGACCACATACTTCCTGAGTTTGGTTTTATTTTTTGTTTGTTTGTTTAGTGCTTCTTAAAATAGTCCCTGACGTTTTCGTTTATTTCTAAGGGATTGGTTCAGTCAGGGCCCCAATTTCAAGTAACAAACATACAGCTGAACTCAATTATGCTAAAGTCCTGCTTATTGGCTGGACTATCTGGGGAGGGTGAGTTGGAGTTGGTGTGAGAGAACATCAGAATTAGTAAGCAAAATGCTATGTGGCATTCCCCTCTATCTCTCATCTCTGCTTGTCTTCAAGTGCCAAATTATGCTCTTAAAACAATATCTTCCCATGAAATGGGTTGTTGCTGCAGGCTCTTTTGAGCTTACATCCTTTTAGTGTTGCCACAGATGCTGTTAGGATTGGTTTAGCTCTCTCAGCACCCTTTAATGAGTATCAAGGAAAGGTCAGGCATGGTGGCTCACGCCAGTAATCCCAGCACTTTGGGAGGCTGAGGCAGGCAAATCATGAGGTCATGAGACCGAGACCATCCTGGCCATAGCAAAACCCCATCTCTACTAAAATACAAAAAATTAGCCGGGTGTGGTGGTACGCGCCTGTAGTCTCAGTTACTCAGGAGGCTGAGGCAGGGGAATTGCTTGAATCCAGGAGATGGAGGTTGCAGTGAGCTGAGAACGTGCCACTGCACTCCAGCCTAGTGAAAGAGCAAGACTCTGTCTTAAAAAAAAAAAAAAAAAAAAAAAAAAAAAAAGGAATATCAAGGAAAGAATCTACATGACCCAGCTTGGGTCTTGCTATGGCTTACAGATAGTTTCTTTGGCTCCAACAAGTCTTATGTTGAAATTTGATCCGATCCCCAGCGCTAGGGGGAGGGGGAGGGTGCTTGGTGAGAGGTGTTTGGTTTGTGAAAAGGGATCCCTCATGAATGGGTTGGTGTTGTTCTCCTGGGAGTGAGCACTCTGTTGCCC
Source organism: Sapajus apella (assembly GCF_009761245.1). Classification (NCBI taxonomy): domain Eukaryota; kingdom Metazoa; phylum Chordata; class Mammalia; order Primates; family Cebidae; genus Sapajus; species Sapajus apella. Next base: position 23,319,798 of record NW_022436957.1, read on the forward strand.
AGTGTTGCTATTTACTCGGGGTGTCTGGCAAAATATTAAAGATATTAATGATTGGGAAAAGTTACAGATTGTAATCTCAAACCTTTTGGAAGGCCAAAAGATTTTATTGAGGCAGGTTGAAAGCAGCCACCTCATTAACACATTAACATTGGCACAGGAAAGAGACAGAGACAGAGACGGATAAAAGGCCTTACCCCACACCCATTTGTCTCCACTCTGTTTATTCATGCAAATTTCGTGCTGGGTGGTCTCTCTAGGATAAAAGTGGAATTACCTGTTAATAGCACTTACTATGCGCCCCCCACCCCCAGAACCTAAAGCTTTTGTCAGTCATAAAACCATTCTCTTAACCATGTTAATTATCCACAAGTGTGTTAACTTAGAACCTCTGTTGTAAAATCTTGAGGGAATAAATGTGTGGATGAACAGGGAGTCTGGGTCAATTGGTTGCATTTCGCCCTTTGAATGCAGCCAACGGCCATCCCTAGCCCACTTGAAACACTGTAATGGTGTGAGAGTGCATTCATTCATCCGTTGTTGGGGCAGGGTCTGCAGGTCAGACTTCTGTAGACAGTGAACCAACGTCTCAGGTGGCGACCCCGACATGATCGAAGTCACAGCCCAGGCTGGAGTGCAATGGCACAATCTCAGCTCACTGCAACATCCGCATCTCAGGTTCAAGTAGCTGGGATTACAGGTGTGCACCACCACGCCTAGCCAAGAACCGGTTATTCAAAAGAGCTTGACCTCCTCCTCTCTCTCTTCTCCTTCCTCTCATCACTCTGACATCACTTCCCTTCCCTTTCTGCCATAAGTGGAAGCAGCCTTAGGCCGTCTTCAGAAACAGATGCTGGTGCAATGCTTCTTGTATAGTCTACAGAACTGTGAGCCAAGTAAATCTCTTTTCTTACTCTACATTAGGCGTTCCTTTATAGCAACACAAAGGGACTAAGACAGGTCCTGTGTCCATTGTTTAGGTCAAACACACTGGGGAGAGGGTGGTATGAGGTTCTGAGATTGCCCAATGTGGGTTATGTTCTTTGTCGAAAATACAGAGGATTCTGCTATGTTACCATAATCACAGACATGGCCACTTAACAATCTATAATCCAGGTGGTCATACTGATTTGTATCTACCACAGTAACAGTGTAAATTCTACCAGTAGTTGGTTGCCACTGAGTACCTTGCTGCACACAGTCTGGTAGCTGTTAAAAAATAAACCTTCTAGTTTTTCTGATAACTTTTATTTTTTCACCAAATTCATCTTTATTCTGCCTCAAATGCTGCTATATTTCTCATTTAACTTATTAAATCCTTAAGTACTATTAGGTAATATTTCCTGTGACATTAGTAAGAATGCTTTAGGAACAATTTCTAGTGTGCTTTAAAGCTTAGGACTCTCTTCTCTGCCATATTCCAAAGCTGCCTCCTTAAAGGGGAAGCACTCTTGAATACACAAAAAGAATCAATTTCTAAATATTATAGTGAACATTTTTATCTGTCCAGCACCGATTCCACTTTCTTTTGATAATAGTTTTCCATCCTCAGTCAGATAAAAACCTACTTTCAATGATGTCAAACCAGAGGAAGGAGAACCAAGAGACAAGAAATCCCAGACCCAGAGATATTCTTGAGCTCTTGAAAAGCCATATCTGGTCTTCATAGCTTCTTGGACTGTGCATTCTCATCTGCTAAATATAATTTTGTCTGTGTTTTATGTCACTTTCAACTAAAATAATTCTAACTGAAATACACAATTACTCAGTAGTATTAATATAATTAGGTAGCATCATTTTCAAAATAAGTCATGAATTTAGTTCGCTGAAAACTCAAAGCATGTCAATTTTGAAAACAGTGAACCAGTATGATGTATCAAAATTTACAGGCTATACTAAAAGTGGTTTTAATTAAGCTCATAAACAGTCTATCTTAATATAGGATGAAAATCTTCAGAATGAAAAAATTATCCTAAGGGAAAACAAAATTCTGTATACAATGTTAGAAACTGACAATCCAGACAGAAGCATGCTGAAATATATCAAAGCAATTTTCACATATATAAAGATTCTATATCACACAGAGTGTTTTCTTCTAAGCAAATATATTTACTGTAAAAAAATCTGTCAATATTATTAGGTTGGAAATGTTCTATAAACGCTCCAGTTTGTACAGATCAGCTTATCTAAAAGTAGTCAAGTGGCTGAGGTAATGCAAAGTACAGGGCCCGGGCCATTTGGGTAATCGTTTTTAAACATTTCTTTGGCTATACTAATTAATTATTCAGTGACATTCACATCATCTTCCCTGGATTGCTATCAGTTAAAATACAACATTTGCCAAGCATACCACTCAAGAAGATGAAGAACACTACGTTTACCTACATACTCCCAACATAATGTTGAAACAATTTCATTAGGTCTTAGACTTTTATTTTAAGAAACTCCACCTTCAAGTTTTCGCAGCCATTGCCTCTTTGTAGCTTCACAGAGAGAGGCAAGTATTGCAATACAACAGGGAAGCCTAAGAAGGATAAATGGATTGAGTACCACTGCCAGTTAATCACTTTGAGAAAATGGCCTTCACCTATAGCAGGAATAAACAAGACTGGCAAAAAGTTATTTCTGACTAATGCAGTCTGAAGACTTGTGGCCAAGGCAACTACAAGGCAAACCTTTATATTTGATAAATAAAATCCATCAATTTCAGATAAAGTGTAATTCACAATTATTTCTTCAAAATCTCTCACATTGCCTGTTCACGTGTCAAATTTGAATTTCCGGTTGAAGTGATAAGAAAAAAATGCCTGCATATTATTTGAATTCGTTGCGAAGCTAGCAACTGCTGCTATACTATTTTAGATTGAAGAAAGATGAAATTTCTCCTTAAGATGTTTTCACTTAAATGCACAGTTGAGGTCTATCAGAGTCTCCACAAGCCCTGAAGAAGTTTTGGGTAACTTTATTATCCCATCCCCACCACACACATACATACACAAAAACACACATTCACACATAGTAATATGCACATATTACTCCTAAAGCAAGCTGGCTAGGAAGTATTTTGAAATATTTATGTTAAATTTATATTATTATACTATATTTTCTGAAAACTTCTAAAGAATCCAAATAACAACCTACATTTTAGATAAGATTTGAGGGGCAGGCACAGTGGCTCACGCCTATAATCCCAGTACTTTGGGAGGCTGAGGCAGGCGGATCACTTGAGATCAGGAGTTCAAGTCCAGCCTGGCCAACATGATGAAACCCCATCTCTACTAAAAATACAAAAATTAGGCATGCATGGTGGTGGGCGCCTTTAGTCCCAGCTACTCAGGAGGCTGAGGCACAAGAATCGACTGAATCCAGGAAGCGGAGGTTACAGTGAGCCAAGATAGTCACACTGCACTCCAGCCTGGGTGACAGAGTGAGAGTCTATCTCAAAAAAAATAAAATGAAAGAAGATTTGGGATTAGGTGTAATATTAGTAATGATAATAATAATTTGTAACGTTTACTGAATCCTTTCTATATGCAGAACACTTTTTAAGCTACATATACATATACATATACATATATACACATATACATATATGTACACATGCACATATATACATATATAATATACATATGTGTGTATATATATACACACAGAGATATACTACATATATATATATGTCAAGCACTTTTCTGAGTACTTAGCAGGTATTAATTCACTTATTTTTCATAACAGCTCTTCATAAAATACAATATGTATACCACTGTTTTATGGATAACATAGCTGAGGCACAGGATTTAAGTGTCTTGTCCAAGTTTGCACAGCTATAAAGTAGAAGATTTGAAATACCAGACTAAGCAGCTTGTACCTGGGGTGTTTAATCACTTTTATTTCTTTATTTTTTATTTTATGGATATATAGTACATGTAGATATTTACAGGGCTAATCACTCTTTAATCACCCATCATAACTCACAAATTTCCAAACTTTTCCCAATATAGATGATTATCAGAATCAAATTAATTATTGGTTTAGTGAATTAGAATAGCACAGTAGTTAAAAGCATGGATGTTTATGTCAGACATACTTTCCCACCTATTATGTTGAATGACACTTGGCAAGTTAACTTTATTATGACTCAGTTTAACAGTTTTATTTTCTGTAAAACTGGAATACAGACCTGTCATTATTAAGAGATTAAGGAAAGTGTGAAAGTGTTTATGAGTGTAACTTATTACATTTCCAAAATAAAGACTGATAGACAGTATTTATGTTACTTATTGTGCCCCCTCTGCCTATTTCTAGTAAAAATAAAATTCATATTGGTCAATATTATTAATTATGTGGGCTTTTTCTGCTTAGACAAAATTTGAAAAAGCAAAATACTAGAAAACTAGGGCCTAAAGAGTGAATAGAAGCTGGAGAAATAGAATGTATCACCTCTGCCAAGGAGAGAGAGAGAGCCCAGCAGTAGTTAGTACCTCTGAAAAGCCTATAAAGATGTGCACACTGACTTTCTCATGTTCATGTTCAGAGAGCATGAAGGCATTGCACAGTAATGTCAGTCAGGAGAGAACTTTCCTATTTCCCTTACTGTTCATCTCTCCCAATGCTTTCACGTTGGCAGGGGTTCAGGAATCTGAAAGTAGAGTAGAAATGTTAGGCAGGGAAAGAAAACGATGCCACCCATACTCCCTTTTTCAAATTACGGGTTTCCACTTGCAGCAGGCCGTGGTTGTAGAAAGGTCAAAGAAGATTTATCTGCCAATTGAGATGAAATGATTCAACAGTATTTTGGACCGGGTGCTCTCAACTCAGAATTGAGGCTTTATTTGTGACTTAGCATGAACATAGGACTTTATGCTTTTTAAGAGTAAGCTGAGTAGTCAAGGGACCTGCCCTTTTTAACATCCAGTGAAAAGTGAACTACACTCACATATAGGTACTGAAGAGAACAAAAATGGAATTGCTTTTATGAATATTCCATGTGATTCTTTCTTGTTCCAAGTATTTTTTTTTTATCATTTAAAGTCAAACTCTAAAAATATGAAATTTAGAATCTTGATCTGGAAAAGAGTAATATTTTAGTAAATGTAATAGTTAGATTTAGGAGACATAGAAGACTTAAAATATCCAAAACACTCTCTAAAATTCCATTATATCGCCTTTGCCTCCATAAACTTTCCCCCATCTCTTGGTTGAGGAATATAACATGTCCCTTTTTGTCACAATGGTTGCTTGACGGGGAATCAACATCCAAATTCAACATGACCTGGTGGGGACAGATACTAAAGTGTAGAGCAAAAATAGTTAAAAGAAGCATTCAAGCAAAAGTGTTTGAAGGAGTTTGCTAAAAAAATTGTAAAAGTATTTGGGAAGTAATCATTAAAACAGGTTGTGAAAATGTCAGACAAAGGAAGGTGTAATGTATTTTCAAACCAGACTGATTATTTTACATGTATTAATTTAGTAGAAGGTATGTATCCAATGCTAGTTGGTTAGCTGGCTTAAACTTTAATGGTTTTCTAGTTGACTAGTGCAAACTTGGATGTCATTATGTTAAGCACTTTAAGTAATATTGACATAGTATAGAAGGTAGTTAAATTCTTTAAGAATAGGAATGGTGTGTGACTCACATATCCACTCTCAAACCCAAAGAATCTTGCTTCACCAAGGCCTTGAGAAAGACATAGGCAATGACAACACAGAAAGGTTTAAAGAGTGCCCTATTGGCTTTAGGTCAGGAATGCTGGTAGGATGAAATGCAATGTATTGTCTTCCTGGGCTTCATGGGATCATAAGGTTGTAGAGCACAGTAAACCACTAGAAAGAAAGTGAACATAGTTATCACAGCAGGTAGCACAGAAAGCAGAGTAATCTGCTGTCACAGGATGCTGTGACTTGCAAAGATCTCTGGCTATGCTTAATTAATCATAAAGTACCTTAAGTTATGATTTAATTTTCACAATTAAATGTAGAGCAAAATAAAGCAAAACTTTAGTCCTGCTTTAAGCCAACATGTAAGACAGTCACAGTTTATCACTCCATTTCTAATCTTGAGTCAGTTCCCAAGCCCAGGGCAATCGGTCTTCAATTCTACTAAAGTCTCCCCTTTAACACCACAGTTGAGTACCCTGTACTCTTTCTACGCTTCTCATAGTAACTTATACATACTAATCTGAGTCACTCGGTGCTGAGGCAGGGAAATCCAAATATTTCAGGTACAATTGTAGAAGGTATTGATTAACACTAATTTTTGAAGGCTCATATGTCACTACAGTCTTGAATAGGAATTTAAAGTGCTGAAATTTTAAAGGAAGTTTCAGCATGAATCTATATGGTCTGGTCTGATATAGAAATATATGTAAGTATTTGTTTATATATATGTGTGTGTGTATGAATAAATACATGCCTACTTGTACAATATTAGAATCTTAACAATGGAACTGTGTTTTAGGAAATTTCAAATAGAAACCTTTGAACCTCATGTTTTCTGACAAAATAGTGAATAAAACATCCCTGGAGGAATAGCAGAGATTAGAACCACCAAGAAAACACCCAAATAAGTAGGAGTGGTCATTGTCAGCACATCACTATTTGGCTCTTCAATTTGGTCAGCACAGAATGTTTTTCGGACTTGAGGAAGAATAGTAGATTACCATAACGTTAATGAGGCAATGACTCTAACTGTTGCTGCTGTTGCAGACGTGTTTTCTTAACTGGAGAAAATTATTGTAGCTCTTGGAGTTCAGTATTCATCTATTGATTTTGTGCATGCATTTTTCTAACAAACTGATTCAACTAGAAGTAGTTTGCAATCCCCCGGGACAAGTTTGCCTAGACTAGCTGTCTTTACCAGCTCTCTCCAGACTTTTCTTTGCTTGTCTTAATTTTTTGCCTAAGCAAAATGCTGTCTTCTTCCTCTAGGAAAAAGAAGAGAGAGTCAACTACTCTACAAAGGAAAAGGGATGTAGTTTGTAGGATTTTTCTTGTTATGAGAGGAAGAGAAACCTAAGTGTTGACAAGGGTATGCTCATGGCTAATTCAAAAGACCCTGTTGAAATTGAAATTACGGTGTTCAGTTCAGCCCTAAATATGCCAGATGTTAGAGATGCCAAGGTGAATAAGTCAATGGCTGGCTCTTCTCTGATAAAGGTGCTTGAATTCTGGTAAGGAACAAAGAGACATAAACAGATTCATTCCTTCATTCCACAAACACTGAATGTCCACTACATTCTGTGCCAGGAATTATTCTATCTGTTAGAAATGTAGAGGTTTGAAAAAGTACACAGGGTTGATACACTCTTGAGAATTATTTTCTAATAGGAAAAATATATTTTAATCAAAACCCAAACAAATAAAATGTAGAAATGTCTCTATGATAAGCTAAGAAAAAGAGAAATGTATTGAGAGCCTGTGAGAGGAGTTTCACCTGATCTTAGAAGTGAAGGATTGCTTCCATGTGGCGATGAGGAATGGAGAATAGTTTCCCAGTTGGAGAGAATATTGTTCAGTATGGCCCTGTTCCAAGTAGGAAATAATTAATTAAAAATCCAAGGAAGCTTAGTATGGTGGGAGATCAGAAAATGAGGCAGGGCTTTGTGAGTAATTAAGCTTAGGAAAAGTAGGAAATGTGGAAAAAGTGGAGGACAGATCATGCAGTATCTTACAGGCCAGATTAACAATTGTGCTCTTTATCCTAACATGATTAAACTATTGAACATTTTCAGGAGGTGGGTAACAGAATCTTTGTTGAACTTGAAGAACAGTAGATTACCATAACCCTAATGAGGCACTGACTCTAACTGTTGCTGCTATTTCAGATGTGTTTTCTTAACTGAAGAAAATCATATCTACATGTGAACTTTCTGACCACACTGTGGAGCAGTGCTAATAAGGAGGTAAGAATTTATGTAAATAAACCGCTTCGGGGGTTGTTACAATAATCAGATGAACCATAATGAGAATTATTTCTAGACAAATGATGATAGAGATAGAAATAAATTCAAAAAATATTTCAGAGTTAAAACTGACAAGATGATATGAAAGGTGAGAAAGAGGGTTATATCAAGGGTGACTTATCATTTTCTGGTTTGTTTATCTGCCTGGTTGGCAGTGCCATTCTTCAAGAGAACACTAATGAAGGACCATGTGTTGGAGGAAAGACAAAACATTTATTTTAGTTTATTTTGAAGTGTCTATGTCACATTCAAATGTAAAGGGCATGTAAATATATCAAAAGTATATGATATGGAAGTTCCTCAAAAAAATAAACATAGAATTACCATATGACCCAGAAATTTCACTACCCAAAGGAATTGAAAGCAGGGACTCAAACATATAATTGTATACTAATGCTCACAGCAGCACTATTCACAGTAGCCAAAAGGTGGAATCAACACAAATATCTATCAACAAATAAATGGATAAACAAAATGTGGTATATATAGAATGGATTATTATTCATGCTTAAAAAGGAATAAGATTCTGATACTTGCTACAAACATGGAATAACCTTAAAAACGTTGTGCTTAGTGAAATAAGCTAGACACTAAAGTGCAAATATTATATGATTCCACCTGTCTGAAGAACGTAGAACAGGCAAATTTGTAGAGGCAGAAAGTAGGATGGTGGTTGTTAGGGGCTAGAAGGGCGTTATTTCATGGGTATGGAGTTTCAGTTTGGGGAGATTTTTTAAATGCTGTAGATGGATGTTGCTGATGGTTGCACAACAATGTAAATATGCTTAATGCCACTGAACTATATGCTTCAAAGTGGTTAAAATGATCAATTTTATGTTATATGTATTTTTCCATAATAAAAAAGGATGTAGCTCTGGAGCTCAGCGTCCTAGGCTAAATATGTAAATGCAAGTGTCATCATTGTAGTTATCACAAGTGAAGTCATGTTAAATTGCCTAGTTTGTATGATGGAAGGAAAAGAGAGTTTAGAACTAAAGCTGATGAACTCAATAATGGGTATGCTTCGGGGGGTTGGTCTTCAGAAAGGATGGGGATGGGATGGCTAGAAATGTAAGAAGAAGACAAAAAGAAAAAAAGAGAATAATGTCAGATCAGTTAAAAGGAGCAAATATTTCTAGGAGCCAAAGATCAGTGGTGTTTCATTGCTACTTGAATCCCTCTTGGTTGAAAGGATTCTATTTCTCATTTATGTTAAAGAGTCCTCCTTGGGACTGTAGTGCTATAGTAGTTCATTTTTGTTGTAAGGCAAAGCTCTCTGTAATTCCAGTTTGAGCTCTTTTTTTTCTTTTCCTTTTTAATTTGTCATAGGAAATTACCCATCAAGCCACAGATGTGGTTTGAAGAAGGGGAAGTAATTTGGCAGGAGTAAGGTACTCTGGACGCTATCTGCCTATGCAAATTCGTAATGCCTTTAGAACCTGCTTGGGCTCAGTGCTGTTTTCACTTGATATTTAAGAGCTTTTGAGTACACCAGATTTTATGGCTAGGAGTAACAGATTGTATCCAGTTCATGACAAGCAGCTGGGGTCAGATATCCCAATCATTCCCTGGGCCAAAGATTCAGCCTTTGTGAGCTGATCCAGAGCTCCTTCTCAAGAAGAAAATAAACTTGGTAAAGCAGGCATGACTTTGCTACAAAAGTCTTGGGTCCTCATCCGCTATTCTTTCACGGTTTACAGTAGGCTTGATTGCACATTGCCACCTGCCTCTGACACTTGAAGCACCACAGCATATGCTGTTTTATAAGGATTAGTTGACAAAGTTATTTGTCCTGTACCTTAGACCAGCTAGAGAGGCTTCTTTGCTCTGAGCCCCACTAAAATGAACAGACTTTTGCTTTATCCAGCAAATAGATCTAGTTAGACCAACATTAAATGGTACATTTCTCAAATATCTCAAGGAGTCTCCCAAGAATGTTAAGTGGGTAAGGAAATCAACATGTGTAAATATATCATTTATTTGCATCAGATCAATGAGACTCCAGAAAAAAATCCAGGGGTAGTAAAAAACTGTCTCTCTATCCATCCCTAGCATCACAGCCAGACACTTAGGGTACCATTTACTTCTTTCTTCCTGGATCTTATTGCAAAAAGTCATCACTTTAGGGGTTCCTCAGAATGACCTATAAGAACATGAGTTTGTCAGGGTCCCTATGGACTAAACTGTGGCACAGAGCCTAAGAGTTGACATATCTCTATGGCAGGATTGTGAAAGTTTGCTTCTGCCCTGCAAGTCCCAAGGTAATAAAACCGTTCTACAATGTAGTTGAGTTACAAAAAATAAACTTCATAAAGCATGTCAACCACTGTTGGCAGTCATGCAGGATCATAATAGCATTATTAAAGTAAGCATGAGTATGAATGTGTATGAGAAAAAAACAATAAAAACACTCTGTAAATCACTTCTCTCCTTTTGCACTAAGTTGAAAGTAAAGAATAATAATTTTTAAAAATATCTTAAGTACTGAAACTTATGTTCACTGAGGCTTGGCCTTCCCTTTCTACATTTTTTCTATACTTCACAGGTTATCTGTCCCCTTCTCTACTTTTTTGTTTCCCCATTTAATGCCAGTGTCCAATTTTTCTCTGAAACTGCAAAGTATCAAAACTCAAGCCTTTAGAATAGTTGAACAACTGACTAATTGATCTCCTTAAATTACCATAGCCAAGAATTGTCACTTTAATACTTTCAGTTGTTAAGTGAAAAGCTGTGTCCCATAAGAAAGGAATTTCAGGCATTGCCAAGAAAGTGGAGATACATTTGAGATCTTGATAAGTTTGAAAACTCTTTGTCTATGAAAAGAAACTTGATTTAGTCAGTTTAGGTGATTGGATAGCTGAATCCAGAAGGTTAAATCTGCATTCTCGTTCACTTAGAAGCACACTCTGGGGAGATGAGGTCATTCAGGGATGACTTCGCTGAAGGTTGGACTGAATAATGCTAGATAAAAAGCAAGAGATTCTCTGGCCAACGATTACTGACCAAAGGTGGTAACTGTTTTAGAGGTAGATATCTATAAATTGGCTCTTGCCTTTGAGCTGGGCTAATGAAGAAGCCTTTTACTCAGCAGTGAATAAAGGAAACAAGTCTTCCATGTCAGTCTGGGCTTGACATAGCAGTTAATAGCAAAGGCAGAAATTAAATACACACACACACACACACGTGCATGCACACACACCACATGTTAGTAAGCAGACACAGTGAATCATTATAGACTGTACAATAAAGGTAAGTGTAGAAAGAAGGTAAAGTGGTGGCAAAAGTACAAACAATAAGTAGAAGTAGACAGGGAATAGTTCTGACGTAGTATTGTATCCCTAGATTGTGAGATATTAGGTCTCTTCTCTCGAATGGGTGAGTGCTGGGACTACAGGCATGAACTACTGTGCCCAGCTGGTTTTACTTTTAAAATGAGACTCTCCAGACACTTAAAATAGTTTCATAAAGTCAAATTGATGATATATTTAGTAAACGAATTTTAAGAATGGTCTCTGGATGTAGGAATTTCTTATGAAATTAGGGAAGGAAAACACAAATATTATAAAAGAAATATGAGAAACCAAAATACAATAATTTGTTTTAAAGAGTATCCAATAAATATGGATTATTCCCTTTTACTTTAGAGTAATTTATTTTATCTGGTTTAGACCTTCTTGATAAAACTCTTCTGTCTGTTAAATGAGTAAACACCTCACATTTGTCAATAAAATTAATTTATATAATGGATTTATATTGTTTGTAGTTGTAGATTAATAGGGATTAGATTTCCATATGACAAAAGATTATGGGTCATTGTGATTCAAGTCAATGCAAGTTCACGATGTTGGCAAAATGAGTATTTTTATATGTTGTTTACGCTGCCAAGAATCTTCCCAGAGTCCTTTATTTAAAGGAAGAAGACTGTATTTCTCAAGAACAAAAATCCTGTAAAGTTTTATGTGCTTTATATTGACTCTTTGTCTTTCTGACATATTTAATAGTTCCTGTTAGAGCCACAAGATATTGGATTGGAGGTTCTGAGTTGGGTCACTGCTCCATTTGAATAATCCTTTAAAACTTTAGTCCTCACAAACAAGCAGTAGCTGGCAGCTATTACAATGATGCCCAGCCACACTTCACATAAACATGTAACAGTTTGTCCAGAGATCATTATAAACACATATTAAGCTTCTTTGAAACTGATATCTTCAAAAACGACTAATTAGTAGCTGAACATTGATCGTTCTATAAAGTTTTATCCTCCTAGCTTTAAGCATTCCTAATCTAAATTTCAGTTTCATACTGGCAAATCTTTCTTTTTATGAAATGAAACAAAAGGAAAAGTAATTGGCTTTACTGTGCCTATTTGCCATTGCTCACTGTTGAGAGCTTCAAATGCCCTTCCCACTGTCAGTCTCTGCTCCTCACCGTTGTGCTCCAGATTATTCATTCAACTGGCATGAAGAGGGGTGTGGTGGCTGTGGGTTTTGAACCATCATTTAACAAAATACGGGAAATGAATAGCATTTGCTCGCCATGACTTTAGTTTTAGTTTCACCTTCCAAATTAGGCTTCTATACACTTCTTAAAGTTGTATTTAAGTTATACTTTCATCAGCATACACAGTAGTAAAAAAAAACCCTTTCTGATAGTCGCCGTATTAGCTACCTTGTGGCTGTTAATGTTCACGCTCCTACAAGATCCTTCCAAATATGTTTTTGTATCATCTACTTCTCTTTCCCTTCCAAGCATCAGTACTAATGTACAGCTCTTTAGTGCTCAAGCCTCTGAAGCCGCTTTTACCCACAGGTGCAGAGATTTGAAAGCATCTGGGACATCTGGGAGTTGATATGCTCATCCCTCCCAGGGGGACCTTTAACCAATGACTGAACAGTGTAGGAGTATGAAGGTTCACTCCCTTGCCTGGTGAAGGGGTAATTCAGACAAGTTACTCTACAGAGTTCCCCGGGAAGATCGTGCTGAAGCTATCCTCTCAGGGGTGTTCACCTGAGATTGCACTGTTCCTTGGCTTCCACTGCTTCCCCTTGGATCATTTTCTTAAATTATTCAAACATAATTATCGTCTCAGAACCTATGTCCAACTTAAGATACACATGTAGTAGAGACCTCACTGTCATGTCAAAATATCGCCGCCTAGTGGTAAGACTAAGAATATCAGCTTTCTTTGCATTCACTGCCTGACCTTTCATTGAATACCTTTCATTGAATACCAAGTGAAAGGTAGTGAGAGGTATCCAGAGAAGACAGTGACATCATCTCTACCCTCAAACATCTGACGATGTCTGGAACCAAAATAGAAGAAGTGACAGCAAACATGACCACAGGTAGTATTTGCACAGCTGTGTCATTAGGAAACAAAGGGGAAGCAGCATGGGAAGAAAGGGCCATCAGAGCCACAGGATCTCATTATCTGTGATACATCAGACACTTATAGGTCCTTTCTCAGCATCTATTTTCATCAGAAAAGGCTAAAGCAGAATTGTACATGTATTAAAACTCAATAAATTGTTGCAGGGTTAAATTGCAAAGACTGGCTTATGCCCAGTGAAAGTAGGCTTCATAGTGGCACAAAGAGGTAAAGTATGCAGGTGGATGATAAAAAAGAGGTTGAGACTAGTCCAGCGACTGCTAGGAAATACAACTTCCCTAATAAATGTCAGAACCATAAATATGCTGCATTTGGGGCATTCAGAATATATGGTGAATCATATTATAGTAGATGGAACCATGTATTATGAATGCAGGTCAAAAATGGCTAAAATCAATTTCATATGACTCCACTTAATATAATGTTATACATGGTAGGACATCTTTGATGTGAACTAAATACATACAATTGTAGTCCATCGAGTCCAAGCTATCCATTTACATAGATAGGAGTTCTTACATATGATTCTGCAGATTTGTTTTTAGCATTTTAGTGACCCAATGCTCACTCACTCATGATATTACTGATCTTTTGTAGGCCAGCTCAATTACAAACATTGCGACTGTCATCCATTAATCTCTTGTATCTTGACTTTTTCCTTCTTAGAATGTCAACTCATGTTTACTTTCACATTCTCTTTATGATGAGACCCTTTTGGTCAATATTGTTGGGAATCACTGTAACCAATCAGTTTAAGAACAGGATGCAATGTCCTTTCATCAGCATTGTGCACTAAGCTTAGATGCGATGGTATCTCCCCTGCAATTTAGAGTATTATAAAGAAATTTCATGCTTTGAAATTGATACCTCATGAATAAATCAAGAAGAGTTTTTGTTTTCCAATTCTACCTATCTGAAAAAATATGTAAAAAATAATCATGGTGGGAAATATTTAAGTGACAAGATAAAGAAATTTGGTATTGTTTCTATCATTCTTAAGAAAGGAAAACACTAGGGGAAAGCCCTTAGAGAATATCTGTCAATAGTTTAACAATAATTTGGAGTAAAAAATAATTTGTGGGTGACAAGACTTTGTACCATAAGACAATTTCATTCAATTACTGTATTAATAACTGCATAAATTCATGCATTTACAACCAACTCATTTTTGATAAAGATGCCAAGAGCATGCATTGGGGAAAGATAACCTCTTTCATAGATGGTGCTGGGAAAACTGGATATTAATTGGCAGAGGAATAAAACTAGATCCCTATCCCTCACTATATACAAAAATCAACTCTAAATGGATTAAAAACTTAAATATAAGACCTGAAACTTTGAAACTATTAGAAGAAAACATTAGTGTAACACTTCAGAACATTAGTCTGGGCAAATATGTTTTTCTGTAAGACCTCAAAAGTATAGTCAACAAAAGCAAAGATAGACAAATCAGATTATAGCAAGCTAAAAACCTTCTATACAGTAAAGGAAACAATCAGCAGAGTGAAAAGACAACCTACAAAATGGGAGAATATATTTTCAAACTATCGATCTGACAAAGGATTAATAACAAGAATATATAAGGAACTCAAACAAGTCAATAGCAGAAAAATATCAAATAATCTGATTTCAAAAGGGGCAGATGATCTGAATAGACATTTTTCAAAAGAAGACATATAAATGTCCAACAAACATATAAAAATTCTCAACACTAGTAATCATCAGGGAAATGCAAATCAAAACCACAATGAGATATTTTCTCACCTCAATTAGAATGGCTAGCATCAAAAAGACAAAAACAAGACACACACACAAAAAAAACAATAGATGCTGGTGAGGATGCAGACAAAGGGATACTCTAGTACACTGCTGGTGGGAATGTAGCGTAGTATGGCCATCATGAAAAACAGCATGGTGATTCCTCAAAAACTTAAAATAGATGTATATATGATCCAGAAATTCCACTACTAGTTATATATCCAAAAGGAAAGAAATCAGTACGTCAAAGAGATATTACCCATGTTTATTGCATCACTATTCACAATAGACCAGATAAGAAATCAACCTATGTCCATAAATGGATGAAGAAAATGTGGTATATATAGACAACATAATTCTATTTGACCATAAAAATAAAATCCTCTCATTTGCAGCAACATGGAACTGGGGGTCATTATGTTAAGTAAAATAATCCAGGCACAAAAAGATAAACATTGCACATTCTCACTCATTCGTAGGAGCTAAAAAAAGTATATCTCATGAAGATAGAGAATAGAATAGTGGTTACCAGAGGCTGGGAAGGGGTAGGGGATGAAGACAGGTTAGTTAATGGCCATAAATGTATAGTTACATAAAAGGAATATGTTCTAGTGTTCAAAAGCAGATTAGGGTGTCTATAGTTAATGACAATATATTGTATTTTTCCACATATCTAAAAGAAAAGTCTTGAAATGTTCCCAACACATAGAAATGGTAAATGCTTTAGGTCAATGGCCCCCAACATTTTTGGCACCAGAGATTGGTTTTGTGGAAGACCATTTTTCTATGGACTGGGTTGGGGGATGGTTTCCAGATGAAACTGTTCCACCTCTGATCATTAGGCATTAGTTAGAGTCTCATAAGGAGCACACAATCTAGATCCTTTGTGTGTTCAGTTCACAATAGGATTCGCACTCCTATGAGAATCTAATGCTGCAACAGATCTGACAGAAGGTGGAGCTCAAACAGTAATGCTTGCTGGCCACTCACCTCCTGCTGTGTGGCCTGGTTCCCAACAGGCCACAGGGAGGTACCAGTACATCACCCAGGAGGTTGAGGACTCATTCTGTAGGTGATGGATACCCCAAATACCCTGACTTGGTCATTACACAGTCTATGCATATAACAAAATATCTTATGTAGCCAATAAATATGTATCGATTATTATGTATCCATGAAAATAAAATAAAATCTGTTGCACAGAGGGAAAATGACTATATAAATGAAGTAAAATATATTTATCAAGGTTCTTGATCACATTGTTATTTTTAGAATAAAATGTACTTGAGCAATTGGGGGGAAACCCTGTTCAGTGAATAAACTTGAATGAGGAAAAACACAAAGAGAAATTTAAAACTTCAAAATAAGGTAGCAAGAGAAACTAGTATCAATAACTAGTTGCAAGTACCAAAATTCTTTTTAAATAGCAAAAGGCAACTAAGAGTCATCCTTACTGTATCAGCAGTACAATAAGAATAAAATCCACAGGAACCTGGCAAGTGTTAAAAATACAATGATACTAAGACATTAAGAAATCAGGGCTTGGCGCAGGGGCTCATGCTTGTAAACTTTGAGAGGCTGAGGTGGGAGGATCATTTGAAGCCAGAAGTTCAAGACCAGCCAGGGAAACATAGCAAGATCCCCTCTGCAAAAATTTTTAAAAACAGTTGGTCCTGATCGTGCATGTGTGTAGTCACAGCTACACGGGAGGCTGAGGCAAGAGGATAGCTTGAATCCAAGAGGTGCTACACTCTAGCCTGAGTGACAGACTGAGACCCTGTCTCTGAAAAAAATAAGAGATCCTTCTTTCTTTATGAAGGTATCTGTCTTTAGTTCCTTAGCTGAAACTGTTATTAGAGTTTTAGATTTAATTTGAGTCCATATTTTAATTAAAAATATGAAGAAATTTAATTATATGCCAAAGAATTTTTTTAAATACTGAAAGGGAGAAATCTGGTTGTATTAAATGGCTAAATAAAATTTTTGCCTCAAAAAATAAAACAAAAAGAATGAATGAATTATTGTTTTTGAGTGGAAAACTGTTCTGTATGTAGAGGATCAGATAAAAAGAAATGGGCTTAGATAAAATAGAGAAAGATTTCAGTCACATATTAAAAACTAGTTAATTGTCTAATTGATAAATAGAATGGGCTCATCACGAAGAAGTCTAGAATCGTTCTTTTTGTTTGTTTGTTTGTTTGTTTTTTATGGCAATCACATTTATAAATATTAGAACTTGCAAGGGAACATATATGACCATCCAATCTCTCCTCTTCATTTTTGAGACCACAAAATATGAACATAGAAATTAAATTGCTTAATCCATCTAAGCAAGTCAAGGGCAAATGTAGGACTGGAGCTCACAGTTCTTAACTTCAAGGCCAGGTCTGTGGCCTTGGATAAGCTATTTAAAACTTTTGCGCATTGCTTTGTTTTGGTTCGTATTCATATAATGGAAATAATAATGTATAATCCAAAAGGACAACTATAAGTATCAACAAATATTTGCAAATCATTTAACATGATGACCATCTATGATAATTACTCAAAAAATAGCAGCTTTTTTGTTGTGTTATTATTATTGCCTAGTGCTTTTCTTCTAAAACACATTGTCTAACAGTAACAAAAAAAAAGATATTCCAGAACTCTCTTGTGAGCCATATTTGGTATAAAAGCCCAGTCAGAAAACTTTAAAATGTTAAAAGTATATTTTTCCCATGAGAAGAAAATGTATAGTCTTTAATGATGTCAGTGAGAAAATTGCCACTAAATTATTAATATCTAAGTATATTTGATGAGTAACTACATGGAGGTCTTTTTTTTATGGTTTTCATTTGCAATTTTTTTTAATCTAAAAATAAGTTCCTCTTTTTGAAATCACACTCAAGTTAGGTTATATTATCACCCTACTTTCTAGATAAGAAATCCAAGTCTCCAAAAGATGAAATATCTTGTTAATGTTCTCCCTAATGTGTTCAGTTTATTCCTGGCATTTTGACTGATGATTCAAAAGTATATGGGAAAAAATGTTTTGCTATGATTCTAAATCGTCCCCCCTTTTATCAGTACAATTTGGCCATATGTGCAAAATTTGAGAGCACACATACCTTGATTTATCAGTTTTTCTTTAGGATTTTTCAAATGAATGTATTCAAAATGCATATATAACAAATGTACTCACATATACACCATAAGATTTATTTACATATGTATTTATTTATTTATTTGAGACAGGCTCTCCCTGATTCGCCTAGGCTAGAGGGCAATGGTGCGATCTCAGCTCACTGCCGACTTCTGCCTCCCAGGTTCAAGCAATTCTCCTGCCTTAGCCTCCTGAGTAGCTGGGAATACAGGCATGTGCCACCACACCTTGCTAATTTTTTGTATTTTTTGTAGAGGCAGGATTTCACCATGTTGGGTAGGCTGGTCTCAAACTCCTGACCTCAGGTGATCCACCTGCCTCGGCCTCCCAAAGTGCTGGGATTACAGGCGTGAGCCACCCCACCCAGCCCACCATAAGATATAGATACAAGAGAATACATTGCCACATTATAGCCTTTATAACCAGCAACTGAAAGATGGTTGTATAAGTTAGTGTTACTTGTCCAATGGAATGTCATGTAGCCATTAGGAAGAATAGGATATAGGCTGACAGGAGACAATATAAATGATTCATTTGTTCAAACAGTCAGCAAATATATGAGTTCATACTACATTCCAAGCATTATTGATGCAGCCATGAACAAGACAATGTTTCTAACTTTATGGATTTTAAAATGTCATGAGAGAAGCAGACATTATCCAGAAAAACAAACACATAAGGAATGTCACATAATGCAATGTAGTGATTAAGTGCCATAAAGAAAAATAAGAAAATAGGAACAAAAGTATATATTGCTCAATAAAAGTAAAGAAACAGAATTAGGGTGTTACAGTCCTATTCATGTTAAAAGCAAAGAATATATGTATTCCATATAATTATATATGCATATATTCAAGAGACTTTTTTTGGAGGATACATAAGACCCTGCATTCAAGGGACTTTTTTTTTGGAGGATACATAAGACCCTGTCTGTCAGTAGAGAATACTTCTGAAGAGGCTGGGGGGACTAAATTATGACAGAAAATAATCTTAAGATGTTAATATTGTTAAATTATGAATTTCTGTGGTGTAAATTTTGTTAATTTTTACTTTTTTACCACACACATTATTTATTAAATAATAAAAGAAGATAAACTAGAGGAGGTCAGGAGCTTGGATGCATGCAATCTATAAGCAGTAGTATGGTCTTTGCTAGTTTGAATATTTATTTTGGTTTCAACCTCAAATGCAGTCCCTAGCCATTTCAATAACAAAAATGTGTAAATCAGGCTGATTAAAAATAGTATAGGGAAGTAAAGAGCGTGTGATGATCTACAGAATGCATGCCTTGACTATGGCTCTTAATTTTTTCTCAGACAAATATATTTCAAAGTGTAGAAAGAGATACAATTTTTCATTTCTCTGTCCTTATTTTACCACAGTTTGGCACTCTTGCCCACCAAGATCTGACCACCAGATCTTTTTATGTGATCTTGCTGACACATGAATTACATCAAATTTTTCACTACTAAAAGGAGAAAAAAATAGCCTTTTACTATAAGCACAATAAAATGCCAGATTGTTACAATGGCTTACAAATTCTCTAATATTTGACCTTGCCCTCCTCTCTTTTCTCATTGTTTCTACACTGCCCTTTACTGGCTATGGCATACCAAACTGAGTTTTGCTCTTTTTCCCTTTTGTACCTACACATTTAGAACTCACTCTGGTATAAACTATTTACAACTCAATTGAATTGACACAAAACATCATTTTTTAGAAAAACTAATATCCCTAAGTTAGAAATAATTTGGAGTTTCTCTTTACTGAGATGGGAACTATAAATCGAGAGCACAAAGGCTCATGTCTATTAATATTCCCATGTGTCATCAAATACCACTGAAAAAAAGCATTTTTTAAAATGAAGGACAAAAACACATTTCCCTGTGCCAAGCAATTTTTCTGTATTTCTCTGCACATTTACCTGAAACTTCTTTAGATATATGCACATTTATCATTCTATCAGAATGACATTTAATATATTAAGGAAAAAAGCTAACAAAATATCACATTTAAGATCTAAATCAAATTGCAGCAATTCATTAACATATGAATCCAACAAGGTTATAGCTCTTCATAAAATAGCTGATTTTATTCTATAAATCATTTTTTATGTTAAATAGATCTGGGGTTTTTTGTCTCATTTATTTCGGAAAAGTTGTTTTAAGAGAAATATAGATGACAGATAATGCTGTTTCCTAAGCATTTGTAAGGCAAATTTAAATCCATGTCAAGATGTTAAAAAATAGACATAATTGCAATTCATTGAGAAATAAAACACAGTTTTAAAATTCTACCTAAATCATTTTATATGTGCCGCAACTAGACTATTGGTTATTTGATGGAAAGATGTGGTTATATGTAAGAGAAATACCAAAAAAATTAATGATAATAGCTAATTTTCATTGGAACATCTATTTCTGTTTCTTTGTCCTCTTTTCATTAAAAGTGTGGATGTTATGAAGATATTGGACAATGGAATATCCAAAGATTTGCATGTAATAATCATCAGAATTAGCTTATGATATAGGTACTATTATTTCTATTTTATAAACAAGGGATGTCTCGGAATGCTGTGTCCAAAATTGGCCAAAATTGCCTGCCAGCAAGTGGCAGAGATTGAATTCACACTGAGATTGTCAAAATTTAAAACCCATCTTATTATGTGGGCAGGCTGAACAAGGATATGTGGTGCCTAGTGAGAGACAGGGAGTGGAATTCTCTTTTGAGATTTGAAGCCTAGGAGATTGAAAATATGAAGATGTCATAAGTAGAAATAAGGTAATCAGAAGAAGGATTTAGATTTGAGTTTCGAAAAATACTAGTTCCATTTTGAAGAGGTTGATTGTAACATGCTTCTGCTGAACGTACAGTCTATATATTTGATATGGTTGAATATATCTTTAAGCAGCTAGGAACGTAAGAGTAGTGACATATAATATTATTCTGGGGAGAAAGAGGTATAGTTTATTTCAAAGAATGACTGTCATCTTCCAAATATCTTCCAAATAGCATAGCTCTCCTTTTCACTTTATTTGTATGGACATACCTATGTTTACTACAAAATTGCTTGTCATTGAAGGTGTTACATTCAGATTTCTGGCTTCTTGGAGATATGTACTTAAAGTTAAACCTTAACTTAATATGAATGTCAAGGGAAAAATAATAGCCTGACACGGACTTTTCATAGTATCGTGAGAAAGACAGGATTTACTCACTTACAGACATGCAGGATGTGATATGATTGGCAGTTGAAATGAATTCCTGGAGTCCCAATGGGCTTTGTAAAATAATTTAATGTATTAAGTGCCTAAACAATGCATTTTCTCTACTCTTCACAATTTGTTCTTTATTTTCATTCTAATCTATTGTTCATAAATATTATCTAAAGAAACCTTTCAAACAAAAGAGCATGGCTGGGTTTAAAAGGTCCTTATCGCCAAGATGTAATGAGCACAATGTTGTTTCTCTGTGGAATTTTTCTGAAATAGTTTGATTCTGAAAGATTTCATGACTCTAAACAGTGAAGAATCAGAGACTTAAGAAAATTGTTTATCTACTTTGGTTAGATATTTTATATCTTAACCTAGTAGTTTTCAATTGGGGTGACTATGTCACCCAGGGAACAACTGGAAAGTTTCTGGAGACATTCTTGATTATCATAACATAGAGAGAAGGAGTTCTACTGCCATTTTACGGGTAAAGGGCAGGGAGCCTGCTAAACATCCTGCAATGCACTGGTTAGTTCCCCATCAGCAGAGTTATATGGCCCCAAATGTCAATAGTGCTGAAATTGAGAAAGCTTCCCTTAATCCCTGCAGAGTTCTAGGATAATATAAAAGAAAGAGACTTCAATTTTTTTATGCAACATATGTGCCAGTGTATAAAACAATTATTTTAACCAGATCAATGATTGATATAATTTGCATGTGGATTATATCATGAGCCAAGAAAAGCTTATATCATTTTAGTAAAATATTCTAACATTAAGTGACTCTATCTCTTAAAACGACAAAAAATACGCACACATGGATATTTGAAAGGATATTTTTGAAGCTGCTTAAAATTAATGGACATTAAACTCCCACATGCTTTGTTTCATCAGTAAAACTGTAGAGCTCATTAACAAAAAAAAACAGAAACTTGGCTCTATAAATCAGGAGAATTATAAAGTGTAGCCACTAGTGCATGTCTGTGAGTTTCTGAGTTAACTAAACCTTAAATATTATGGACAAAAAGAAAAGCAAGCTCTTCATAAATATTAATTTATACTTTTACTAGTATTCAGATTAGAATCATTCAGGTTTTCTCACCTAATATATAACTTCTATTCCCTCCTATTTTACCCTAGTTAAGTGGTTTAATTTTAAAATAAGTATTTTTCTTTGTTTATTATTTTCCTGTGCATATAAAAACCTGTTCTATAATTTTATCATATTTTAGTAATTTCCTTTTACAGAAGTGTTTATGTCCTTTGCTCACTTTTAATGGGGTCATTAATAATCAGGTAAATGAAAATCAAAACTACAATGGCAACTATCCCACATCTGTCAGAATAGCATTATTGAAAAGTCAAAACATAGTAGATGCCGGTGAGACTGTACAGAAAAAGGAACGTTTATACACTGAGGTGAGAATGTAAATTAGTTCAACCACTGTGGAAAGCAGTTTGGAGACTTACTCTAACAGCTCATAACATAATTACTATTCAACCCAAAAATAACATTACTGGGTATATAGCCAAAGGAGGATAAATCAAACTACCAAAAAGACATACAGTCATATGTTCATCACAGCACTATTCACAATAACAAATACATGGAATCAACCTAGATGCCCATCAATGGTAGATTAGATGAAGACAATGTGGTACATATACACCATGGAATACTATGCAGCCACAAAAAAGAATGAAATCATGTACTTTGCAGCAAAATGGGTGCAGCTGGAAGCCATTATCCCAAAAGAATTAATGTAGGAACAGAAAATCAAATACTGCATGTTCTCACCTATAAGTGGGAGCTAAACATTGAGCACACACGGACATAAAGAGAAGAGCAATAGACACTGGAGACTACTAGAGCGGGGAGGGCAGGAGGAGGAAAGGGCTGAAAAACCACTTATTGAGTGCTATGCTCACTACCTGGGTGATAGGATCATTCATATCTCAAACCTCAGCATCATGCAATATTACCTTGTAACAAACATGCGCATGTACTCTTTGAATCTAGGATAGAAATGGAAATTATTTTTAAAATAATAATTTCCTCTATTTTTATCTTTATATTCCTTTAACTGCACTTATATTTATTTGAAAACTTAAAAAAATCAACATTTCTATCAAACTGATCTTTTTGGTAGGTAATTAAATCTTAGATGAGCAGTGTTCCTTATCAAGTATGAAGTTTAATATGAATGCATATGTGAAAGATGATGTCACTGTTGTTTCTTTAAAACATATCGAGTAATAGCTACTGCCAAGTTAACACTGAAAGTTCAACTATTTGAAAAGATTCTCTTTTTGTCTACCTAATTAAAGACTTAAGATCATATTTTTCTTTTTTGTGAATTGGTAATTCTATTAATAAGGGAAAACAAACTTAATTTTAAAATAATATTCATAGATAATTAGGTATCCAAGGATATCAGATTGGAGATAGTCATATACATTATTCTTGTCACAAATCTGTGAGGTTTTAAGCATTGCATGCCAGTCTTGTCTCTCATTATAATGACAATAGAAACATGACTGCACTTGAAATGTAAACATGTCTCGTATAATAACACTCCAACTACACTGTAGGATATTTTTATTCAAGAACGACCACCTCATAGAGTTGAATTTTGCTTACATAATGGGTTTTAAATTGCCCTTTTCTTTCTTCTTTTCTACCTCGGCCACAGCAGTTTTGCAGAACACAGAGCAGACAGAACAGTTGGGAGATTTGGTTTTCAGATCTGGCCCTCTGTGTGAGCTTGCACCCTCCTAAAACTTTATTGGCTTCGTGGCCCTTCAATGTAATAGGCCTCAGTTTCCACTTGTGAAAATTACTGGATGTTTACTTCGTAAAATATAAGATTCTTCCTTGGTATACCATTCTGTGTTCTGTTAAGAGAAGGCTAAGGGGTGATCTTTTATGAAGGTTACTGTTATTTTTGCAAGTTGGATTTATGGTAATTTATAAGAATTTATGCAGAGCAACTTTACTTGCCAATAGAAAAGAAAAATATATGAACAAGTTTTAAATTAAAGCAGAAATGAAATAAGTTCTTATTATTGGAATGGACTGCAGAATGGCATTTTGGCGTTATCAAAACAGATAAGAGCTTGAAATTTGAAATCAGGCAGATTTGAAGTGGAATCAGTCCTCTGTCATTCATTACATAGGTATCTTTCACGAGTCCTTTACCTTCTTGATTCTCAATGTCCTCATCTAAAATATGTATATAACAATACCTACTTTTCAAAATAAAATCTTTACAGGCTAGCATAGCGCCTGGGATAAAATAGTATCATAGCGAATAACAGTTATAAATATAATAACCCTCTCTATAAGAAATTAATCAACATGTATGTCCTGATTAATATATTTTAATGCCTATGGATAGAAATTTATAATGGAATATCTCCAGTTTATTTTCAGTAGTGTACCAACAACTGTTTTTCAAATTTCAAATATTACATTTTAACATTTATGTTTGAATTCACATGTAAATATAGTTTTTTATAATTCAATATAAGCAGGTTAATATTACTATCAAAAATTAAAATGAAGCTGGGTGCGGTGGTTCACACCTCTAATTCCAGAACTTTTGGGAGGCCGAGGCGGACAGATCACTTGAGGTCAGGAGTTTGAGATCAGCCTGGCCAACATAGCAAAACCTCATCTGTACTAAAAGAAAATACAAAATTAGCCAGGTGTGATGGCACACACCTGTAATCCCATCTACTTGGGAGGCTGAGACAGGAGAATACCTTGAACCTGGGAGGCGGAGGTTCCAGTGAGCCAAGATTGTGCCACTGCACTCTTGCCTGAGGGAGAGAGTGAGAGTCCATCTCCAAAAAAAAAAAAAAAAAAAAAAAAAGGACAATTGAAATGGAAGGCATTGGATGGCATGGCATGCTAGAAAGAATATAGCCAAGCCTGACTCTAACCTAACTGTGATTCCTTGAACAATATTATACACCTTGTTCAGCTATATGTTTTTAATAAAATGAGGGAAATGAGTGTTTAGATTGGATACCTGCACAATTCACTTTGTTTTAATTCCACGATTTTATGATACCTAGTCCTCATGTTTGCTATTTAATAAATAGTCACAGTTTTCCAAAGTCTTTATACAGATATTCCTTTGACAAAAGGAATAATTTAAGGCATATAAACATCAACAAGTTGTGAGTAAATGGCCCTCAAAATTTGCTTTACTTTTCCTCCAAAATATTAATTTTGGCATAAAAGGCCTTCAGATGATTGACAAGCCACTTCCTGTCAAGTGCAATAGTAAATCTTTCTGAAAGACTGTCAGTGGGTTTGATTCTTGAATCTCTCTTTAAATAGACTCCATAGGGCAGCCTAGACAAAAAACACAATGGCAGTGAAGACACTTAGAGGAAAGTTGGAAACCCTTGTGTCCTTTAAAGCAGCATGTTTTTTTTTTAATGTAAAATAATGTTCCCCAAAGGTTATTTATACAACTAAATTGGGAAGCTCAATCTGGCATTATCATTTTATCAGGTCAGAAGGGGCTGAAGAGGGCACCGCTGCATGTGCCATGGAGTTTTAACATATTTTCTTTAAAAAAATGTATACAATATTCTTTTAACCTGACCTAACCCCTGGTACTTGGGTACAAGCAGAAAGGCACTTCTTTTCAGGTAAAAATTTTCCACAAAGTAACCAGAGGTCATAGTTTTTCACTAGTATGATTGACAGAGAAAGGCTTAGAAAGAACTTTATAGAGGTGATAAAAATGTGCTACAGTTATTAAATCTTAAAGCAAATCTACTTATGTCAATTTTAATATTTCTCTTTTATAGTATTTTTCGCCATTTGTATAATCCTCTCACTCAAACCAGATGCCTGGATATGTATAGTCTTTACATAAAATTTTTTATGTTTCCAAATAGCTTTGGGGATTGGGGAAGTGAGAATGATGTCCAATAATGTGTGATAAAATTAGAAACACACATATTCTATATATCTTTCAGTAAATGTTCTTAGTGATTCATTAAATTTATATATTAAAATGTGCAGAGAGAATAGTAACATTTTTCAGGAACTCTATAAAGCAATTCAACAGAAACCCATGAAAACAGATAAATTTTACCTAGTTTATCAATTATTCTACTCTTTTATTTATTTTTTACTAACACAATTAAATATTGGCTATTTCCCTTAATGTTTAATGTCTAGCAAAGAGACTCTTAAAATTTTGAAAATAGACTGTCTCTAGGTAAGCTAGCCACTTTGTAGACTAGAATGAATTATTGTCTAATTAGTCAATGAATACCTCTTTATAATCAGGTTATCTACTAGGAAATGAGAAAGAATATTGTTTTTACACAACTAAGAAAACAAAGTAAATAAAGGAAAGAGAAGAAGAAAGAGAGAAAAAGAGTGAAAGAACAATAATATTAGCATAAATATGTGAGAAGCACAATCACCATAAGCATACGTATATATAAGAACTCTTGGCATCCAGGAGCAAAAGAACTAAAAAACCTTATAGTTGAATTTTATGAATTTAAAATTATTTTCTTATTAATTATTTGATTTTATCCTTACAGTTTCCTTGTCATTTATGCAGGATACATTTTTCCCAATGTGTATGGTGGGAAAAAAGGAATTCTAGTCACATAGTGATTCAAATTCAAGAAAATGTTTACATGATACTTATCTTGATTTTATTCCTTATTTGATAAATTTTATTTAATATTGGGGCATGAAATCCAAAGAAAGGTTTTGTTTTATTTATATATGTTATTAATTTGGCAGGCACTATGGTTTGTTGATGCAACAGTTGTTTGTATTTTCTGTCTTGATTTATCTCCCACCATAGAGGCTAAAAATATCAGATAGCTACTTCCTGAGCCTACTGGGCCAAGACACCAATTTCTCTTGCCTTTGGCATGTGAAGATTTGGCTACTAGGGGACCTGTAGGACTGAATCTCCTCCATACAAATGGAGAGGACACATGAGAGACCCTTGTTTGTTTTTTTGTTTTGTTTTGTTTTGCTTTTTGGTTTTTTGTTTTTTTTTGACAACTGCTTTCTTTCCAGTTTGAGACATTACAGTGTGAAGATGTTATATTTGCCACTGTCATCTTGCTACCATTTTCCCAAGAGATTCACACAGATAATGACTTAGGACCGTGAGCCTTGGACTAATCACAGACTATTTATTTTAAACTTTCTCTTAAAAAATATGTTTGTAGTAATTAAGCCACAATTATTTGCATGTTTGATTACTTGCTGTTGAATGAACCTTAACTGCACTGTCTGACCTGTTTTTTTAAAGTGACTTCTTTCTGCTTTATGTGCAGGAAAATTCAAACTCTCAAATGTACGAAACAATTGAATTGATGCAGAGAAATTTGGAACTAATACTTTCTGAAAACCTGCTACTACTATGGGACAGAAACTAAGCAAAATATTCTACATTCATTCTTTTGACTATTTTAAATGTCCCTTTTCTAATTAAAACCTTTTTCTCGGCACAGTATCTATCAAAAGGGTTTTCATTGTCCAAATATTTATTGAGGAGTTATAGAATCTCAGGCTCTGGTCTGAGGACTAGGCCAAAAGCAGCAAACAAAAAAGCCATGATGATTATAACAAAAATTGGTAGAAAACTAATAAATAAATAAATAAAGCAAATAAATAGCTAATAAGCAAAGAAAGAAATGCTTTGAAAAACATGTGATTCAGTGTAAAGATGGAGAATGCTGGGGATGGATAAAGATGTTATACTGTACTCTATAGTGTCTTTAGAAAAGCCTCCCATGTTAAGGGGATAATTTAGAACAGAATTCAAGGATGTGAGGGATCATGTGGATATTTGCAGAAAAATATTGTTTCAGGAAGAGAGCACAGAAAGGGCAAATGTCCTTAGGTAGAAATGCTGTTGTCTCATTCAAAGTATAACAATGATATCAAAGTGTGCAGAATGTAGTCAGCAAGGGAAGGAAAAGTAAGAGATGACTTAGAAGAGAGGAAAGGCCTTATAGGCAATTTTAAGGAATGTGTAAAAATCTGCATTGACATATTGACATGATTTGCTTTACGTGGCAAAAAGTGGGTCTATAGAGGAGCAAATATAGATAGAGAACAACTAATTGTGAGATTATTGCAAGTACCCAGGCCAGAGATGATGATGTCTCAAAGCTAAGTGGTAGCATCAAAGTAGTGGGTTAAGTGTTAAGGTAATCCGTTAAATAGTACCTTCTTCCATGCTTAGGTTCTGAGACCACTGGGAAATAAATGAAAAGGTTAATCAAATAAGGGCTAAAATATGGGCAGGGTATATGGATGACACCTGTAATCCCACTGTTTGGGAGGCCAAGGTAGAAGGACTGCTTGAGACCAGGAGATTGAGACCAGCCTGGGCAACATAGTAAGACCCCATTGGTCTCTACAAAAAGTAAAAATAAAAATAAAACAAAAAATTGCTGGGTGGGGTGGTGTACACTTGTAGTCCTAGCTACTTGGGAGGCTGAGGGAGAAGGGTGGCTTGAGCCCAGGAGTTCGACATTGAGATGAGCAATGAGCGCACCACTGCATTCCAGCCTGGGTAACAGAGTGAGATGCACCACTGCACTCCAGCCTGGGTGACAGATTGTCCTTAAGAAAAAAAAAAAAGAAAAAAAACAGGGTCAAAATATTACCTATATTTATTTTATACTGATAAAATCTAGGCTGGAGTATATAGCCTACCATAAGAGTCAAAATGGACTGATAGTTTCCTGGTCCCTAATCTAAACCTTGGATCAACCCATCCAATGAAAGATTGTGCATTCAGACCATACAAATGTATCCAGATCTTTGCCTTTCACTCCTAAGTTGTAGAAGGGACCAATTTTCCTGAGTGCTGTAAATTTGGTAGGATAGATGAAACTAACTGAAAAAAAGGACAGATAATTACATAATGCATTTTATGTGTTGAGGAGTATTAACACACTGGGAAATGGGCCATAAATGTTAAGGAAAACAATCCGTCCTCATAGGAAAGGAAAGGATAAATAAGGAGTGGGAAGAATCTTTCCCCTTAATATTTTTTTCTCTCTGTATTATTTACCATTGGGGAAAACCATTGACTTACATTCAAGCAACAGTTTTGTGTCTCCTATTAGAGTCGATTGATTATCTCCAAGGACCTTTCTTTTCCCATCTTTATGAGACTGCTTCTTGGATAGCACTCACTGCTTCTTTGGTTATCCTTCTAGGAGAATTACTAGGAAATATGAATTCTGCCACATGAAATCCCTGAAGTGGATCTGAATATTACATTTATTATGTTCTAAGTCTACTTTGTAGCCAGGACCAACATTCACTCACTATTTTTCTTTTTTCACTGCACATTATTTTTAGCCATATTGTCAAACATTCTGCAACAGAATAAAATGACACTATTAAAATACTCGAATAATAAAATACCAATAAAAAGCCACCCTAAACTTAAATAAAAATTGCATCACTCCCATATAAAATTCCTGGGAAGAAATTAGAGTCCACAGATTAAACACACTTGTAAGTTAAAGTCCAGAATAAACCTCATGAATAAAATCACCTTCTTCTCGTGAGTTAAAGATCCAAAGAAATTAAAATACATAATTTATATCTCTAATTTGTCATCCTGCAAAAATCTCATTCAGGCTTCTTCATGATGGTTCCAAATGAAAATTCATTTGGAAACTTCATTATGGGATGTTTCTTACTGGGATGAGTATAATTCATTCAGAGCAGAGTTTTTATTAATTCAACACCAAGATCCTAATGTGTTTTAATTTTTAAAGAGTCCAAAGAAACAATGAATTAAAATAAACGAAGAGGGAAGATTATCATGGCATTGTATCCAGTGCTACGGATTATAATTATAATCCAAACAATTTAATAATGGATAGAACAAGTTAGAAGAACAGGAATATATAAGACTTCAGCAATACTGTAAGTGACTAGACCTAACAGATATCTGGAGAACACTCCACCCAACAAAAGCAGAATATATTCTTCTCAAGCATACACTGAAGGATAGAACATATGCCAGTCTATAAAACAAGCGTCAATAAGTATGAAAGGACTGAAATAAATAAAATATATGATCTCTTACTAAAAAAGAATTAAATTAGATATAAATTACAGAAGGTAATATGAGAAATCAATAAATATGTGGAAATTAAGCAATATGCTTCTAAATAACCAATGAGTTAAAGAACAAATTACAAGGAAAATTAGAAAATACTTTTAGGGAAAAAAAAGAAAAACATACCAAAACTTGTGTCTAAAGCACAGCTATAAGTAGTGTTTAATTTATAGCTGCAACGCTTTTATTAAATAAGAAGAAACTGTCAAATCAATAACATAAACTTCCATATTGGGAAACTAGAAAAATAAGAGCAAACTAAATCCAAATCAAGCAAAGGATCAAAATAATAAAGATTGGAGTTAACATAAATGAAGCAGAGAACAGAGGGAAAAAAACAAAGAAAATCAATGAAACCAAAAGTTGGTCCTTTGAAATGATAAAAGAAACTGACAAACTTTTAGCTACATTTATCAAGAAAAAAAATAAAGAAGACTCACAATATTAATATCTGGAATGAAAGAATATACCAGTACTGACCTTACATACAAGAAAATAATTTTCAGGAAATAATGTTAATAACTGCATGCCACAAATTAGATGACTTTGATGAAATGGACAGCTTTCAATAAATGACTGAAACTTACTCAAGAAGAAATAGAAAATCTGAGTTAACATAAAAAGTAAATAGATTGAATTAGTAATTAACTCCCCTGCCACTAACACACAAAACATTCCCAGGTCCAGTGGCTCCATTGTAAATTCTACCAAACAATGAAAGAAGATTAATACCAATTCCTTCACAAATTCTTTGAAAAAAAAGTAGAAGAGACAGCAGGTCCCAAATCACTCTTTGAGTTCAGTATTACCCTGATACCAATACCAGACAAAGATATATTTAAAAAAATCCTACAAACCATATTGCTTATGAATATAGATCCAAAAGTCCTCAAAAAATACTAGAGAACTGAATATAGAGCATATAAAAAGAATTACACATCATCAGTGAACAAGTTTTGTCCCAGGAATGCAAGTTTGGTTTATCATCTAAGAAGCAATTGACTTACTGTATCATATTAATAGGTGAAAATGACAAAAAACGCAAAATCATCCTATAGATACAGAATAAACATTTCACAAAATTCAACACTATTACATGATAAAACATCTTAACAAGCTAGAAATAAAAGATAACTGCTTGAAATTAACAAAAGGCATGTAATAAAAATCCATAGCAAACTTCACATTTAATAGTCAAAAACTAAATGCTTTCTCCCTAAGACAAGGAACAAGCAAAGGATGTCTGCTCTTGCCACTTAAACACTGTATTGGAAGTTCTAGCCAGGAAAATTAGGCAAGAAAAATAAATAAGTAAAAATAATTCAGATTAAAAAGGAAGTAAAACTCTATTTTCAGATGACCTGATCTTGTGTACAGAAAACCTAAGGAATCCACTCAAAAACTATGGGAACTAATAGACAAGTTCAGCAAGGCTGATGGATATAAAATCAATATACAAATATCAATTGTATTCTTATACAATAACAATGAACAATCCAAAAATGTAATTAAGAAAACAATTACATTTACAATAAATCAAAATAATATAATTCTTAGGAATAAATTTAGCAAAAGAAGTACAAGAATTGTACACAGAAAACTTCAAAGCAGTTTGACAGAAATGAAAGAAGATTTAAATAAATGGAAACACATCCCATGTTGACAGACTGAAAGATTTAATATTGTTAAGATAGCAATATTTCCCAATTAACCTACAATCTCTATCAAAATTGCAGCTGATGTTTTTTCAGATATTGGCAAGGCAATCCTAAATTTATAGGGAAATATAAGGGATCCAGAATACCCCAAACAATCTTGGTAAAGAAGAACAAAGACAGAGGACACTATTTCCCAATTTCAAAACTTACTACAATGCTAAAGTACCCAAGACAGTAAAGTTCTGGCATAAGGTTAGACATGATGATTAACAGAATAGAATTGAGAGCTCTGCCGTCTGAAATCAGCCTTCTTCTTCTTCAAGACTTTGAAGTCTTCTCCAAGCATCCTGGTTGGATGTTCTTCTGAAACTTGGCTTATTTGTCTTGTGGTTTTCATACCGCATACTACCTCAAATTACAGTTATCAGCATACATTTTTTCAACTAAATTGTAAATTCTTTAAAGGCACGTCCTAGTTCATACTGATTTCTGGATTCACCCTTTCCCTTCATGCCCTGCCTAGATGATACAGTCTGAATAAACCAAAACCGGTCAGGCACCGACTATTCGAAAGGAAAAGATTAACTTCTGGACACGTATAAAATAGCTGGCTACCCTAGGTGCTCAGGACTCACCTGTTCTGGCTGGCAAAAGACGCCTGGTCTATAGGCAGGATGCTTTCAGGCCACGGGGCCGTCTGATTTGGAGGAGCTTGTTGTTGACTATACTGAGGTCCCCCATGTTCATCTCTAGTTCAGATGGCCCTAGAAAGGGAGAAGAAAAAAACTTACATCTTTAATCAAGGGAGCATCTAATTATGCTATGTAATTTAAAGTGAAACGTCTGGTTTATGAAAAATGGAAAAGACAGAAGCAATAATAATTAACTAGGTGAAATGCCTAATGTAGATGATGGGGGGATGGATGCAGCAAACCACCATGGCACATGTATACCTATGTAACAAACCTGCACAATCTGCACATGTACCCCAGAACTTAAAGCATAATTAAAAAAAGAAAATGTGGCACAAATACACCATGGAATACTATACAGCCATAAAAAAGTGTGAGTTTATGTCCTTTGCAGGGACATGGATGAAGCTGGAAACCATCATTCTCAGAAAACTGACACAAGAACAGAAAACCAAACACCACATGTTCTCACTCATAAGTGGGTGTTGAACAATGCGAAAACATGGACACAGGGAGGGGAACATCACACATCAGGGTCTGTCAAGGGGTGAGGGCCTAGGGGAGGAATAGCAGGGGGTGAGGGGCTTGGGGAGGGATAACATTAGGAGAAATATTTAATGTAGATGACAGGAATGGATGCAGCAAACCACCATGGCACGTGTATACCTATGTGACAAACCTGCATGTTCTGCACATGTAGCCCAGAACTTAAAGTATAATAATAATAATAATAAAAATATTATATACTGAAAATTTTCTAAGAAAGTAGATTTTAGGTGCTCTTACCTAAAAAATGTGACTATGGAAGATGATGGATGTGTTAATTTGTTAGTTTGTAGTAATCATTTCATTATGTATGTGTATAGCAATACATCATGTTAAACACCTTAAATATATGCAATAAAATAAATTTTAAAAATTAAGACATATGAAATTAAAAAAAAATTTTATTTCAGGTTCAGGGGTAGATGTACAGGTTTGTTATATAGGGAATCTGCATGTCACAAAGATTTGGTGTACAGATTGTCACCCAGGTAATAAGCATGGTACCTGATAAGAATTTTTTCTGATCCTCTCCCTCCTCTTCACCTTCATCCTCAAGTAAGCCTTAGTGTCTGTTCTTCCCCTCCTAGTGTCAGGTGTTCTCATCATTTTAGCTCCCATTTATAAATGAGAACACACAATATTTGTTTTTTTTTAATTCCTGTGTTAGTTTTCAAAGGAAAATGCCCTCCAGCTCCCTCCATGTTCCTGCAAAGGACATGATCTCGTTCTTTTTTACAGCTCCATACTATTCCATGGTGTATATATACCACATTTTCTTTATCCAGTCTACCATTTATGGGCATTTAGGTTGATATCATGTCTTTGCTATTATGAATAGTGCTGCAATGAACATTTCTATACAACTTTTTGTGTATAAATATGTTTAATTTCTTGGCCAGGTGCAATGGCTTACGCCTGTAATCCCAGAACTTTGGGAGGCTGAGGCGGGTGGATCACGAGGTCAGGAGATTGAGACCATCTTGGCTAACATGATGAAACCTCATCTCTACTAAAAATACAAAAATTAGTCAGGCGTGGTGGCGCATGCCTGTAGTCCCAGCTACTCAGGAGGCTGAGGCAGGGGAATCGCTTGAACCCAGGAGGCAGAGGTTGCAGTGAAGCGAGATTGTGCCACTGCACTCCAGCCTGGGCAACAGAGCAAGACTCCGTCTCACAAAAATAAATATAAAAACATTGCAGATTCCAAAAAATATTAAATCCAAAATTTATCCCACAAACTGTCTCAAAATACACACACACACACACACACATATATATATGCACATACATGTATATATGTTTGATTTCTTAGATATGTAACTAGGAGTAAAATTACAGAATCATATGGTAACTCCATGACTTGCTTTTTGAGGAACTGTTTTCCAAAGTGACTGGACCATTTTACATTTCCACAAGCAAAATATGAAGGTTTTAGTTTTTGCATATCCCTGTAAACACTTACTATTGTCTTTCTTTTTCATTATAGCCATCCTACTGAATGTGAATTGTATCTTATTGTGGTTTTGGTTTGCATTTCCTTTAATATTCAGTGATGTTGAGCTTTTTTTCATATGCTTGTTGGCTACATGAATGCCTTTTGAAAAGTGTGTTCATGTCCTTTGCCCACTTTTTAATGGGGTTGTTTTTTCTTGTAAATTTGCTTAAGTCCCTTATAGATGCTGGATAGTAGACTTTTATCAGATGCATAGTTTGCAAAAATTTTCTCCCATTCTGCCTATTTACTCTGTTGATAGTTTATTTTGCTGTGCAGAAGCCCTTTCGTTTAATTAGATCCCATTTGTCAATTTTTATTTTTGTTGCAATTGTTTTTGCCATCTTTGTCATAAAATATTTGCTAGTTTCTATGTTCAGAATGGTATTGCCTAGGTTATTTTCCAGAGTTTTCATAGTTTTAGGTTTTACATTTAAGTCTTTATTTCATCTTGAGTTAATTTTTTATATGTGGTATAAGGATGGGGTTCAGATTCAATCTTCTGTATATGGCTAACCGGTTATCCCAGCACCATTTATTGAATAGGTGCTTGTTTTTGTC
Organism: Sapajus apella; assembly: GCF_009761245.1. Lineage (NCBI taxonomy): Eukaryota > Metazoa > Chordata > Mammalia > Primates > Cebidae > Sapajus > Sapajus apella. Next base: position 23,355,351 of record NW_022436957.1, read on the forward strand.
AGCTGTGTCAAAGACCAGGTGGTTGTAGGTATGCAGCCTTATTTCTTGCTCTCTATTCTGTTCCATTGGTCTATGTGCTTGGTTTTTTTTTTTTTTTTTTTTTTTTTTTTTTTTTTTGAATAGTGCCATGCTGTTTGGTTACTGTATCCTCGTAGTATAGTTTGAACTTGGGTAACATGATGTCTCCACTTTCTTTTTTCTTTTTCTTTCTTTTTTTTTTCTTTTTGCATAGTATTGTCTGGGCTATTTGGGCTCCTTTTTTGATTCCATAAGAATTTTAAAATAGTTTTTTTTTTCTAATTTTGTGAAGAATTTCATTGGTAGTTTTATAGGAATAGCATTGAATCTGTAAATTGTTTTGTGGAGTATGGCTATTTTAACATTATTGATTCTTTCTCTAAAGACAGACCAACTAAAACTGGGAAAAGGAATTAAATAGACATTTCTCCACAGCAGATATATGAATAGATAATAGACACATGAAAAGATGCTCAACATCATTAGTCATTAAGAAAATGCAAACCAAACTACAAAGTGATGCTACTTCACACCAAATAGGATGGCTATAATTTTTAAACGGCACAATAAAATGTGTTGGCAAGGACGTGGAGAAATTGGAACCCTCATGCATTGCTGATGGGATTGTGAAGTGGTAGAGCTGCTTGTGAAAACAGTTTGGCAGTTCCTCAAAAAGTTAAACATAGAGTTCCATATGACCCAGCAATTCCACTTTTATGTATCCAAGAAAAATGGAAACATATGCCAACACAAAAACCTGTACATGAATGTTTATAGCAACATTATGCATAATATCCAAAATGTGGAAACAACCCAAATATCCATCAACTGATGAATGGATAAATAAGATGTGGTATATCATAAAATAGAATGCTGTTCAGCAAAAAAAGGGAATGAGGTTCTGATACATGCTACAATATGAATGGACCTAGAAAACATTATACTAATGAAATAAGCCAGTCACGGAAGACCACATATTGTATGATTCCATTTATATACAATGTTTAGAATAGGCAAATGAGTAGAGCCAGAAAGCAGAATGGTGGTTGCCTAAGGCTGGGTGAATGGGGGAAAATGGGAAGTGATACAAATGAGCTTGGGGCTTCTTTTGGGGGTGAAGAAACTGTCCTGAAATTAGATTGTGGTGATGGTTGCACAACTCTGTGAACATACTAAAAACTATTAATTTGTATACTTTCAATAGATTATTTTTATTGAATGTTAACATCTCACTCAGCCTGTTAAAAAAATAAATAATGTGCATATTGCAGTTTTTAGGGGTGCAGTCCCCTGATATCTGAAACTTACTTTGAAATTCATCAAAGATACTATGGATTGTTAAAGGGATAAATGGGTAAATAGATGCATAGAGACACAGATATGTGATGAAGCAAACAGCAAAATCTTAACAATCATACAATTTAGGTGGCAATTATATGCATATGGCATTTTTATATGTTTGAAAATTTTCAAATATAATGTTGTAAAAATACCAAAAAAAGTAATTTGAAGCCAAATTTTAGTTCTGTAACCCAGAACCGAGTGTTGCAACCCAGAATGAAGACTTGGTAATATCTACGGAAAGGAGCATGTGTGGAATTCATCTTGGCTTTCATTTCACTAGGATGCTAATCAGCCTATTATTATTGCTTAAAATCCATGATCTATGAGTTTAGGATTAAACTGGGCTATGTGTTGCTATAATGTGTTAATATTTGCACTAGGGTGTTATAATATCTGGAGGGAATATAAAACTATAAATACATTAGTTACTGAGGGTGTTATTTGAAACACTGTTGCTTTAGCTTTATTGACAAAGTAGAATTTTGTGATTATGGAAGGTATGGTAAATAAAATGGCATCTTATTTGAGGTGCTTTTCTTTCCTATCCACCATTTTCAAAATCTTTTATATAGTATATGTTTTCTCTGTGAATAATTTTTCATTACATATATACGTGTGTGTGTGTGTATACACATATTTGACTTTGTTCTTCAGTTTAAAAGTACTTATATGTGTGTGTATATATGTGTGTGTGTATATATATATATATATCGTCACACAAAAAGTAACTATGTGAGATGATGAATATGCTAATTCACTTCACTATAGTAAGCAACTTCACTATCTATTTGTATCCCATATCATGTTCTAAGCCTCAAATATACACAATAAAATTGATTTAAATGAATAAGGAATAAAGAAAAAAAGGAATATTGATCTGCAGTTTTATTATAATATCGTTTTATGATTTTAGTATTAGAGTAATGCTGGCCTTGTAAATGAGTTGAAAACCATTCCCTCCCATTGAATTTTTTGAAAGAATTTGTGGTTGGTATAATTTCTTTCTTAAATGTTCACTAGATTTCAACAAAGAAGCCACCAGAAACATGGAGAGTTTAGGGGGAAGATAGCTAACTACAAATTCAATTTCTTTAATATATCTAGCACTATTCAGATTATTCATTTCTTTTTGAGTGAGTTTCAGTAGCTTGTATCTTTCAAGGGGTTTGTCTATTCATCTAGGTTTTAGAATTTGTTTGCATAAAGTTGTTCATGATGTTCTCTTATTATCCTTTTAATAGATGTCACAGTAATACTCATTATTTCCTTCAAGATATTGGGATTTTATTTCTATCATTTTTTTTCTTAATCAGTATAGCTAGGGGTTGTGAATTTTGTTGATATTTTCCAAGAATCAGATTTAGGCATTATTTTATTTTGGGATATTTAACCCAATTAACATATTTCTGTCATTTGGGTCATCTCAGAGTTGGCATCTGTTGACTGTCTTTTCCTTTGAAGTGGGGTCTAAGTTTCCTGGTTCTTTGTATGCCAGATCATTTTAAATTGTATCATGGCCACTGGGAATTTCATGTTGTAGACACTCTGAATTCTGTTGTATTGCCCTGAACAGTAGTGATTTGTTTCTCTTCCAGTAAGTAATTAAAATATTTAGCACCAAACTGAAAAATATCCTAACTGAAGTGGTCAGTGGCTCAAATCTCAGTTGTTGAAAGCTGTTTCCAGTTTTCCCTACATATGCATTTTTCACAGGTTGAACTGAGTTTAAACACAAAATTTAAGGTTTCCCTTCTTTGATTATTTCCTTTCCAGAGCTCTGTGTTTACTTGAATACCAGAAATATTTCTGGTTTACCATTAGAGTTTCATCCACTTCTATGCTTCTGTGACTCTAGTTACCCTCAGGTACAGCTGTATTCACATGGTGCCGGTCATTTGGTCCCTTCTAAAAATGTTTGTATTTGTACAGTTTCTAGAGCCCCAGGTATTTGGGTTTGTTTATTTTTGTCTAATGTTTATAGCTTATATTTATGGGAGGATCAATATGTTAGGTGCTTACTCCTTCAAAATGGAAGGAGAAACCACTAGTGGAAGCTTTAAGCTAGATAATTGTCTGTTTCTATAGAGATAGACTGTATTCACTTGGGATTGAGCAAAGGCATGAGCCTCAGTAAAGTGGACCCTTCAGAAAATATGTGTAAGAAGTCTGTCTTTAATTAATTAACAGTGAAATCCCTATTTATGATCCAAGTGGGTATGCTGAGGCAGACAGGTGTTAAGAATTTACAGAAGAGGTCTGAGTTGGAAAAAGAATTTTGGCAATCACTACTATATAGAATGTATGATATTTAAGTTAATTATACTGGATTAAACTATGAAAGGAATAATTTTATGTAAAGAAGAACAAAGTCTGAGGACTGAAACGAGACATTTCACAGCTTAGGAGACAGGAAAATAAGAAGAAACAAGGAAAAAGAGACTGAGAATAAAACAATGGACTTGGAAGGTATGAGGAGAATCAAATAAATGCTTCAAGTAAATTGGATTAAAATAATGGCAAATGTCGATAATAAATGAAATAAGGTGAGGACTGAAAATTGGCTGGTAAAATTGGATTAATGTACATTATTGATTACCTTAAAAGAGCAGGAGATTCAAGAAAAAAATATAAGAGGCAGAAATACCTCAGACGTATACAAACCTGTAAAGGGGAACAGAGTAATGGGGTAGTAATTGAAGGAGAAATTTGGAGTAAAGAAAAGTATTAATGTTAGAAGTAATAGCACACAATGTTTATTTGCTGGGAGAAATTATCTAACCAAGGGAAAAGAAAATTGAAGATGTGAGACATGAGTTGGTAAACATTTTCTCTAAAGGAACAGATATTAAATATTTTAAACTTTGTCAGCCATATGATCTCTGTCATAACTGCAACCATAGGTAACATGTAAATGAATGGGCATGGCTGTGTTCCAGTGAAACTTGGTCTACTAACAGATGAAAGACAGGGTTGGGTTGTGGGCTTTAGTTTGCTGGCCACTGATAGAAAGAGAAAAGAAGGTAATATCAGAAATTAAATTCTTGAGTATGCAAGCCTTGAGAGGATCCAATACACAAGTATGAAAATTATCATTTGATCAAAAAAGAAAGTTAATCCATTTTAATAGAAGTTAAGGTGAAATTTGGGCCTTGATACAGGTAGAATGGTAGATGGTGGTTGTAGAAGCATGTAGAACTCTCCTTTAGATTTCTTCTATTTTTCCATGTTTGGAAATGTTAAATCATCCACCTGATCTTAATTATCCTATCTATCTCTGATAAACATCTTCAGCTTTGCCTATCCCTATCCCATGCTCTGCTAATAGTAACAGAATCATTTTATAATAGGGAAAAAGAGAGGAAAATGCAAAATGATTTTAATCATTTCTCACATAACACTAATTCTGCTTCTCATTCATTAAATATCTAAAATGATAGATCAGTCTAAGAAATCAAGCTGTTAGAGTTATTTTTAACCCTTAATTTTACCAAACCAGATTCTAAATGTATAGTAATCCATTTTGTTGTTAGTTTTTTTTTTTTACTTGAGATTGTTCTAAAAGTGTACCTAACACATCTTTTTCCTGTTTGTGTATCATAATAAGGCAAAGAAATATTCTTAGCAATTTTTCCCAGCCATTTTCTAACTTCAAAAACTTTTCTCTAACTATGCTTAGTTTAGTAGAGAAATGTTTATTCTCATTGCATAAAATGACTATATTTTAACACCACTAAGATTTAGAAGGCATTCTATTTTGGTGGAGTACTTCTATGGGAGCCGATATTACATTATAGAAGGTGCTGTAAACTACAATGATTGCAAAAGTAATAGCAGCGAGAATACAGATATTTGAGAAAATTATGTTTTCTGAGATTGAATATATTGACAGGTCTTTCTAGCCTGCCCATTTTCCCTACTCTTCCAAAATCTGAAGTAATTGCCAGTGTCAATGCCCTGGATTCTATCAGGTTTGAGGCCATATTACCTCAGTCTTTTGAGCAAGAACCCTGCAGCCACATTATAAATCATGTTTAAAGTAGAAACCACATAGATTTTTTAAGTTAAAGGCAAGTATTTCTGGGTTCAGACATAGTTTTCAGAAAATAGCTTCTCACCTGTGTGTTGGGGACTTAAAATTGTTTTACTATGACACTAATATTTTTCCCTTCACAAGATACAGTGTTTGATAATTTGTAGGGAAAATAATATTTGAGTGGAAATGGGAGTCAAAAGTAACTGAGAGTAGATCTATTCTTGAAACCTGTGCTGGAATTTGGAAAAACTAATAAACTGTCACGGCACTTTAACTCAATGGTTAAGAGCACAGATTCAGTCTCCAGACTCACAAGTTTGAGAAAGTCACTTATGCCTCAGGATCTCTGCCTTCTCATCTGTAAAATAGAAATCGGTAATACCCACTTCATAGGGTTATTACAAGGAGTAATGTTTTAATATTTGTCAAAAACGTAGAACAGTACCTGGCACAATAAGTGTCATTTAAATAAAAACTAAATAAATAATGCATGAGGGGAAGTTATTGACACAAAAGAAAGTGGCCCAGGAAAAGAGCTTGGGGGTATCACTGCGTCAAACTATGTCATAATAAAAACTAAGTATTCATGCTCCCAGCTCATTTCTGCCTCAATAACTTTAGCTACAAGTACATCCTGACTTTTGAAGACGACTAATGCTAAATTAATGATAGTCCTTTCTTCAGAATGTATAGAAGTATTTTTTGCTTTTCTATTTCAGAGCTTTTAACATTATTATTGTCAAATATTTTTGAACTACACATTGCATAACCCTAAACGTAAATTTGTTATGTTATTTCTTCATTGGTATTGGACAAACTAAAATCTAATGACTTGGTTAGTTTTTTATCTATATTAAGAAATCTGATCAGACTTGCACTGAAACTATTTTATCCTGTTAGGAAGTTGCACTGTTGCAGAGGACCATTAACTCTTTCAGGATAGTGTGGAATCAGTGGGGAAATCTCTAATTGCTACTAGCACAGGTGAGTGGCATGGGTAGCAAATTATGCATGGCAGCAGCAATTTCCTAAAAGACCTGTGATTTCCTAGTGGTTAAAAAGCTTTAATGTGCCTCCAGTGCCTAAGTCATTAACAGAGAATGATTTAGGCACAGGAAGAATCTTACTAAAATGTGAAACTATGAAGGCATTACAAATAATAGTGTACCTGATAAAAGTACATGAATATCAGTTCGTGTCAGATACTTTTTCCCATTAATAATGTCATGAAAAATACAAAGCAATTGAAAAGCACAAAGAGAAATCTTGTCATAAAATGAGACAATAATCAGAAATAAAGCAAACACCTTTCCTTTATATGTTTACAACTTGCTCATATTTATAAAATCTTCACCTTTATGAGAGTTTAAAGTGCCACTATCTATATCACTGGCTTTCCAAGTCTTACCATCAGCTCCCATAGGAAACGTGTCATTCAATTTTAAAAACAGGGAAAACAGAGACTATATGTATTTCTAAGCTGTAAAACTTGTGATATCCAAGTATTTTATTTTGCTTTGGGAATATGTTTATTTATTTTATTTTTAGTTCTGGGGTACATGTGCAGGATGTGTATGTTTGTTACATAGGTAAAGGTATGTCATAGTGGTTTACTGCACCTACCAACCCCTCACCTAGGTATTAACCCCAGCATGCATTAGCCATCCTTTCTAATTCTCTCCCCTCACCCCACCCCCTGACAGACCTGCAGTGTGTCTAGTTCTCCTCCCTGTGTCAATGTGTTCTCATTATTCAGCTCCCACTTATAAGTGAGAACATGTGGTGTTGGTTTTCTGTTGCTGCATTAGTTTGCTGAGGATAATGGCTTCCAGCTTCATCCATGTCCCTACAAAGGACAGGATCTTATTCCTTTTTATGTCTGCATAATATTCCATAGTGTATATGTACCACATTCTCTTTATCCAGCCTATCATTGATGGACATTTGGGTTGATTCCATGTCCTTGCTATCATGAATAGTGCTGCAATGAACATATGTGTGCATGTATCTCTGTACTAGAATGGTTTATATTCCTTTGGGTATATATCCAGTAATGGGTTTGCTGGGTCAAATGGTATTTCTGCTTCTAACTCTTTGAGGAATCGCCCCACTGTCTTCCACAATGGTAGAACCAATTTACATTCCCATCAACAGGGTAAAAGCATTCCTATTTCTTCGCAACCTCACCAGCATCTGTTATTTCTTGACTTTTTAATAATGGCCATTCCGACTGGCATGAGATGGTATTTCATTGTGGTTTTGATTCACATTTCTCTAATGACCAGTGATGTTGAGGTTTTTTTCATATGTTTGTTGGCTGCATGAATGTCTTCTTTTGAGAAGTATCTGTTCATGTCCTTTGCCCACTTTTTAATGGGGTTGTTGGTTTTTTTCTTGTAAGTTCGTTTGAGCTCCTTGTAGATTCTGGATATTAGACCTTTGAAAGATGGATAGATTGCAAACATTTTCTCCCACTCTGTAGGTTGCCTGTTCACTCTGATGATAGTTTCTTTTACTGTGCAGAAGCTCTTTAATTAGATACCATTTGCCAATTTTTGCTTTTGTTAAAATACATAATGTTTTATTCCCTTAAAACAACAATTTAAAAATATGCATGTTCTCCTTTCAGTGTCTAGTGAAATGTGAAATTTATTTATTTATTTTTGAGATGGAGTTTTGCTCTTGTTGCCCAGGCTGGAGTGCAATGGTGCAATCTCCACTCAATGCAATCTCCACTTCCCGGGTTCAAGCAATTCTCCTGCCTCAGCCTCCTGAGTAGCTGGGATTACAGGCATGTCCCACCACACCCAGCTAATTTTGTATTTTTAGTAGAGACAGGGTTTCTCCATGTTTGTCAGGCTGGTCTCAAAATCCCGACCTCAAGTGATCCGCCTGCCTCAGCCTCCCTAAATGCTGGTATTACAGGTGTGAGCCACTGCGCCCAGCCATGAAATTTTTAAAATACACACAAGCATAGTCTACCAAATCACGTACAGTTCTGATTGCATGTTCAGTCCTATAATTTTCATGAGGGCATAATTTTTTATTCAGTTGAAATCCCATAACTTGGTCATTTCTCTATTATAAAATATGCTATTTTACTCACATTAACAATCTTATAATTAACATCATTTTTCCTAACTTTTGAGAAATAATTTACATATAATAAAACCAATATATATGAAGTGTATAGTTTGATGAGTTTTGGTGATTGTATGTATTTGTGTAGCCATTTCCACAAACAGGATATAGATCTTTTAAATAAACCCCAAAAGTTCCATAGTGACTTCTTGAATTAGATTTCCTCCTCTCATCTTCCACTCCAAGTAACCACTGATCAGCTTTTTATCACTATAGTTTTGCCTTTTCTAGAATTTCCTGTAAATGGAATCGTGTACTATGCAGTCTTCCATGTTTTACTTTCTAACGTAGCATCATGTTTTTGAGATTCATTCATACTTTTGTGCATATCAATATTTTGGTCCTTTTTATTACTGAGTAGCGTTCCATGGTATGAATATACCACAAATTGTTTATTCAATCACCACTTTTGGGACACTCCCCCACTCAGCTTGTGTATAAGTCTATTATAGTTAATTTTATGTGTCGACTTGACCACAGGATGTGGCATTATTCTGGGTGTGTCTGTGGGAGTGTTTCTGGATGAGGTTAACATTTGAATTGGTAGACTGAGTAAAGCAAATTGCCCTCCCTAATGTGGGAGGACCCTTCATCCAATCAGCTAAAGGCCTACATAGAAAAAGAAGCCAAACACTGCCTGCTTAACTGCTTGAGCTGTAACATTGCTGTTTTCTGGCTTTCAAACCATGACTGAAACATTATTCTTGGGTCTCGAGCCTGCTGGCTTTCCAAATGGAATTTAAAATGTTGGTTCTCCTGGTTCTTGGGACTTCAGACCCAATCTAATACAACATCATTGGCTCTTCTGGGTCTCCATGTTGCTAATTGCAGGTCTTGGTGCTTCTCAGCCAGTTCCTTATTACATATGTATGTGTATGTATGTATATATGTATACATAAAACAGGCACACACACACACACACACACACATACACACATATATCCTATTGCTTCTGTTTTTCTGAAGAATTTTGACTAGTACAAAGTCTTTCTGTAGACCTATTTTTTAATTTATCTTGAGTAAACATCTAGGAGTGGGACTTCTGGGTCATGAAAAGTGCATATAATGCTGATATTTAATTGGCAATTTTTTTTCAAAATGGCTGCAACATTTTGCATCCCCATCAGCAATGTATGAGAAATGCAGTTGCTTCATATCTTTGTCCAAACCTAGTATTTTCCATTTCTTAGATTTTAGCAATTCTAGTAAATATGTCCTTGTGGATTTAATTTTAATTTCCTCATGGTTAATGACATAGAGTACCTTTTCATATAATCACTGGCCATAGATCTACTTTCTTTCATTAAAGAAAGTGTGTTAAAATATAAAACATATAAATAAAGTGTATTTTCAGAGATACTTTTCTTAAGTACCTCTTAAAATCCTTTACCCTTTAATTTTTTTTTTTTTTTTTTTGAGATGAAGTCTCACTCTGTTGCCCAGGCTGGAGTGCAGTGGCAAGATCTTAGCTCACTGAAACCTTCACCTCCCAGATTCAAGCTATTCTCCTGCCTCAGCCTCCTGAGTAGCTGGGACTACAGGCACTTGCCACCACACCTGACTAATTTTTGTGTTTTTAGTAGAGATGGAGTTTTGACATGTTGCCAAGTCTGGTCTCAAACTTCTGACCTCAAGTGATCTGCCTGCTTCAGCCTCCCAAAGGGCTAGGATTACAGGCGTGATCCACTGTGCCAGGCAAAAAAATGTTATTTTCTTGATAGTGAATTAAATTTGTTCTTTATATTTTGGGGATACATAGCCTTCATTAAATTTATGATTTATAAACATTTCTTCCATTTGATATATGGCAATTTTGTTTTCTTAACCATGTCTGTCAAAGAACAAAAGTCTATTTTGTCTTTTGTTCTTTTACAGATTATGAATTTTCTTATGTCCTGTTCAAGAAACTGTCAAAGCCAATATGACAGAAAAATTTTTCCTATGTTTTCTTCAAGTGGTTTTATATCTTTATTCTTACATATAGGTCTATAATTCATTTAAGCTAAATTTTATATATGATTTTGAGTCAAAATTTTTTTTAGCTATACAAATAGCTAATTGTTCCAGTAATATTTATTTAAAAATATATCATTTCCCCTATTGGAACACCTTAATATCTATGTCAAAAACCACGTGACCATATATATGTGGGTCTATTTCTGGAATCTTGACTTTGTTCATCTAGATATTGTGTATTATACCAATACTACATTGTATTAATTATTTTAGTATTACAGTGAGTCTTGAATCAGACAGTGAAAGTTCCCCAAAGTTATTCTTTTTCAAAGCTATTTCAGCTATTGTAGATTATTTTTAATTCATATATTTATTATAATCAGCCTATCAATTTGACTAGGACTCCATTGAATCTATAGATCAATTTGAGAAGGACTGACATTTCAAACAAATTGAGTCTTCTAATTTATGAAAACTATATGTATTTATGTGTGTGTTCTTTAATGTCACCAATGTTTTGTAAATCAGTATTCAGACCTTGTTATTAAATGCATGTATAAACAGTTTATTTTTTACATTATTAAAATTTGAGTTTTAAAATTTATTTTTAAATATTAATTATATCTTATAGAAATACAATTTATTTATATTATATTGACCTTTGTATTTCTATTGATCTTATAAATTGTAAGTTTGAAAAACATGATTGTTAATTGTAATAACTAACTTGTAGATTTTAAAGGGTTTTCCACATACATAGATTATCTTCAAATAAAGATGGCTTTGTTTTTTTTTTCCAATCAAATTGTAGACCTTTTATTTATTTATTCATTCATTCAATTTATCTTTTTGCTCTATCTGGTACGTCCAGTATACTGTTGAATATAATGGTGGCAAATACTTTAAAGCTAATCCAATCTAAGAAAATGGGTGCCTGAGGAGAGGAAAAAGAAGAGAAAGTTAAAAGCTAATTAATTTCACTGTTGCTCATAAATAGGTACTGATACATAATTTAAACAAAGAAAAGACTAAGGATGTCATATAAATACATAGAGAACAAGGAATTTTTGAAGTCCCAAATGTCAAAGAACGACAAAATACTAAACATATTTAAATAAATACAAATGGACATAATTCACCTAATTTTTTTTTAGTTTAGAATTTAAACACAAAGCAAACTTAATTCTAATCTATGGAATAAAACAAAGATTGAAAATGAATTGATGGACGAGAGAAATTAGTTAGAAAACAAAATCTGCAAAATAAGAAAACATAAGATTGTTTAAAATAATAAAGTAGAATAGCTCACATAGGAAAGAAGAAAGCATTAAAACACAAAATAAGAAATAATAAGAACCAACCAAAGTAACTTATAATTTTTAAAAAATCAATCACAAACTATTTTATGCAGCCCTATGCAAAAATCTAAATTAAATGGATAATTTTCTAGAGAAATACAATAGAAGAATAGTTACCAGAAGAGAAATTTGAAACAGATAATTTCCCTAGATAATTGGAGAAATTTGTAAATAAAATAATGCCCTCCTCCCTGTGACTAACACCAAGCTCAGATGGTTTCACATGAAATCCTACCAAATCCATAAAGAACAGATCATTCTGATGGTAATTCACCTATTCATGAGTACATAAAAAGCTGAAATATATTAAAATTATTTTCATCAAGTATGAATGATATTTTATGCATAACCTGAAAAATGCCCAAAAAGAAAAACCACAGAACATTTTCATTTATCTCTCATTGAGGCATCTCATCTAGGCAATTTAATGCAAATTAATATGATTTATCTCTAACAATGTTGAAAAGACATTTTTACTGGATTCAAATCTGTCCTTTTTTAAAAGAAAACAAAATAAAAACACCTTGATAAAATAGAATTCAACAGATACTTCATTAAAATGATTTACGTACAGATGCATCTTGACTTACGATGTGGTTATGTTCTGATAAGCCCATCATAAGTTGAAAATATCGTAGGTTGAAAATGCACTTAATAAACCTAACTTATTGAACATCATAGCTTAGCCTAGTCTATATTAAACGTGCTTGAAACTCTTACATTAGTCTACAATTGGGCAAAATCCTCTAACACAAAGATTATTTTATGATTAAGAATGTATAATTCACACTCAGTAGAAAACGTACTTCAAATTTTGATTTTTTAATTAATCAAAATTCAAAATTGGAAGTGTCGTTTTTTACTGAATGTGTATCACATTCACAACATCATGAAATAAAAAACTCACAAGTTGAACCATTATAAGTTGAGGATTGTCTGTGTGTGTATATATAATCTTTTTTTACATACGTTAAGTTCTGGGGTACATGTGCAGAGCGTGTAGGTTTGTTACACAGGTATACATGTGCCAAAGCACGTGTTTATTATAATATACTGGTTGTGTTTCAGGTAAACGCAGAAAGATGACAAAATGCTGGCTACCATAATGCTACTTAACATTTTATAAGGTGCATTGGCCAGTGAGATTAAAATGGGAAAGAAATTAGAGGTATAACAATGTAAAACAAAGAGGTAAAAGTATTTCATATAACAGATAATAAGAAAGTGTAACTGTAACCCCAGGAGAATGATCTGAAAAGCTACTAGAAAAAAATAAGTTATTGAGTTATAAAATTAGTATTCAGAAATCAATAGACATCTGCACAAACAAAATGCATTAAAAATCATTAAAAGGGTTTTACTCGTTTACGATGGCAAAAAAACAGGAGAATATATAGAGAAACAAACCTGAAATAAAACTATAGGATGCAAGAATTGCACTTGGATGGAAAAACTATACCATGTTTCATCTAGGAAGATTCAACAATATAAAGATGTCTATTTCCCCCAAAGTTAATTTATAAATTATAAAATTTATAAATAACAAATTAATGTAATCCCAAGTACTAACTGGTTTGTTGCTGTTTTTGTTTTCTAAAATTAAGCAAGTATATTTGAAAGTTCATCTGGGAAATGAAGTAGGCAAAAATAGGTAGAAAAACACTGTAAAAGAAAATTAATGACGGAATATTAGCCCTACATGAAATTCAAATATACCATAATATGTTAATAATTAAAACCATGTTTCAATTCAATATAAATAGGAAAAGCAATTAGATAGCATGAAAAAATTAGAAATAGACTGAAATAAGTATGGAAATCTGTATATGATAAGTGGCATCTAAAAATAAGTGGGTAAAAGTACATTTTTAAAATAAATTTTGTTTGGATAACTAAACGTCATTTCAAGGGTAATAAAAGATAATTTTTGGCTCTATTGCTCACAGAATACATCAGGATAAACTCCAATTGGGTTGAAATTTTAGATAATTCTTCAGAAAAAGAAATTCCGCAAGTATCAGAAATAAACATGGGTGAATTTTTGAAATTAGTAGTTAATAATTAACAGAAAATAAAAATCCAGAAGGCCTAAATGAAGAGTAATAAATGTTTCTGAATTAGTTTTTAAATCAAGAGCAAAATCAAAAGACAAATGAAAAGCAGTGAAATATCTTTACAGTTTGTACCACTGACAAAAGACTAACCTCCTTAATTAACAAAAAAAACCTCCTAGAAATCAAGAATAGTAAGACCAACAATACAACAGAAAAATGGGCAAATAAATGACTGGTAATTCTTAGAAAAAAATATAAATTGAATTTTAAAATAGAAAATGATTCTGAGATTTTTTATAAATTAAAAAATGCAAACACACTCCACAGAGAAGCCTTTCCTTACCTATCATATTCCAAATTTTTAACAAAATATGGCTGTTGAGACTATGGGAAAATAGCATTCTCATACATTAGTGGTAAAAGTGGAAAATGGTGCAACTCCTATCCAGGAAAATCTGCCATCATTTACCAAAATACAAATGCAGTTGCCCTTTGACCACAGATCTTCTCTTCTGGGTATCTGTCCTACAAAAGTGCTCATGCATTCTAAATGATATATGAACAAGATTACTCATTGAGACACTGTAATAGTAAACAACTGTAAATAAACCATGCGTATATCAATAGGAAATTTATGAACTAACCAGAGCTATATCTACATAATAGAATATTATGCATCGTAAAACGAATGAGTGTAGCCTTTATGTATCAAGATAGAGTCATCTCCAATAACATTTTAGAGTAAAAAAAAAAACAAGATAAAATACTGTCTTGTTCAGCGTGCTACGTTTTTTTTTTCTAAGACATGAAGCTAGAGAATATATTTTCATATTTGCATGTATTTGCATTAAACACTGGGAGGATAAGAAAAATGCAATAAAAATATTTATCAGTACACAGTACAGTAGAATGGGTTGAGAGGGTGGATAGCGACAAGACTTCCAAACAGGTATCTCACATGATTTTAAATAATATAAATATATTATCTACTCAAAAAATTAAATCTTAAAAATACCATAGGAATATGGCCCTGCTCTCTACTTTGAAGTATCATTTTAAATAATAGCTTAAATTTATGTTTCTACTTGGTTTTAGAAGATATGATTACATATGAAGAAAAATAAGATTTTATCAGATACATTTGATATAAGAGGGTTTATATATTTCTCAATTATAAGACAACAGTATTTCATTAATTATTGTCTCTACCTCTTTCTGGGGAACAGTATCCCTTGTTTATTTCACACATTATTAAAGACTGGGATAAACTACTGGAAAACTGAGTTTGTAACTGTTTAAAATATAAAACATTCTTTAATTTTCTGCTAGGAAGAACAAGGGGGAAAAAAAAAAAAAAACCCTTTTTACTCCAGAAGTCATTACTGTATAATTCACTGGGCTATCTGTCTACTAACTTGAGTGGAATATATTAAATTTATTAGGCAACAGAAAAGCATGTTATAAAACTCTATTTTGTCAATTCATTTTTTAAAAATACAAAAGATGTAAGCACATTCAGTTCTTCACAGCTACAGAATTCTCCAAGTAACAGAATTATATTCACATTTATTAATAATTTGATAGATTGTTGCCTGGTTTTTAACCAAATACAGTCTGTTTGCATATTCTAGCTATATTTTATTTAAAATTCAGCCATCTCACATATACTTTAAGGTGAGCAGGAAAAAAGTCATATTTAGCCAAAGAGAACTACCTATATGACATTACTATAAGTAAGTGTATATATTCTGTTTCTGAGAAAATGGACTAACAGCTTGAATATGTAAACATATTTGAGTCTAAATAATTATTAAGGAAAATAAATAAACTATTATAAGATTCATATAAATATTGCATCCATATTTCATGTTGGCAATTTTATATTTATAAATTCTTTTTTAAAAATAAGAGACATAATAATAAGTTGGGGCACATACTAATTGCAGGACAGAAGGACTCCATCCACAAGAGAAAATTGTTTAGGCCAAGTCAGAATTTTTAGCTGAATCTTTCAGCAAGCAGCCCTGTAAGATTCATCCCCAGTGACGGTTACATTGGTCGTATTTAGGAAAACAAAGTCATATGCTCATCTCATTTCCAAAGGACATGCAAAATGCCCAAGGAATGCATTGCTCTTCAAAAATACTGCAAATACTATTTAAGTATTAAGATAGAATCTTAGATCAGCAATCCCCAAATGACGCCTGCACTGAGAGTTAACAGTAGCTAGAATTGAAGAATTTTGTTTTTATCCACCCCAAAAAGATTTATTTGTGATAATTACAGATAATACATTTGACCTGCTGAATATAGATAATGGCATTTTAACAACATAATAAATTTATATTTTAACTCTTTTAAAATATATATAAAATATATGTTAACTTTTAAAATATATATAAAATATATATTTCAACTCTTTTAAATATAAATATATTATGTTTTAACACAATAAACTTTAAATTTAAAAACTTTAAATTTAAACTTTAATATTTAAAAAGTTTTAACTCTTTTAAAATATAAATAGATTATGTTTTATAAAGATCTAGACGGGTCCAATAACATACATGGTTAAAAATTGTAAAGATAAATATTATACATTGTATTTTAAGTGTAATTGAACACATATAAAGAGTATAGTGTTACAAGTAGAGTAATATAACTTGCAAATTAAAATTATCATAAATGAAATAAATTATATTTGAAGCTAAAATATAAGTTTATCAGAATAATGCAAAGTATGTTATGAAAATGCTCAGAACAAGAAATTGGTTACTCATCTTTTAAGTGTAAATATATAAGATAAACATATGAAATAAATATATCTATAAATATAAATCAGAACGTTTGTACATGTAATTCTTTGATGTAAAATGGAACTGTTAAAAGAGTTAGCAACTCTGCACCTCTGTATATATATGTCTTAGCAATAAAGCAGCATGGGCTAAGAATGCAAAAATAAAAAAATAAAACACTGCAAATACAAATGTCCTTTCAATTTGTTTTCCACCAATAATGTAGCTATCTTTGAAAAGAACAAGAGAAATGAGTTAGCAACCTATCTTAATGGTTTGTTATTATCTAAATCTATCTAGCTATACTCTCTTGCTTGAATACCCTACTTGGTCTAATACAAGCTTGATAACTTATATCACAACATAGACAAAAACCACCACTTATTCATGTTTTAGTGCTCTTTAGGGCATTCCTCTCTAGTCCTTTCCCCCCATAATAAATATTCTCAGTGGCAGCTAAATGATTATTTTCCCCCCTCTCAGTTCTCATAACCTCTTAATCTGAATGGGATTTGGGAGGTCAGTTCTTAACAACTCTTTCTTTCTCTAGACTAATTTACTGTTCTACTTAAAACCAAAGATTATGTAGTTTCTTTCTTTATGCCATTAGCTAACATCAATCGTGCACCTACTATGTGCCAGTCGTGAGACATGTATTGTCTCATTTATTTTTAGGAACACATTAAGGTAGGTACAACAATTTTATAAGCTCTTAAATATTATATATTACATATACAAAGCTAAGCAAATCATATGTGTATAGCATTTGTTATCACAGAATAAACCTACCCACATAAAGCACTCAGACTAAGAAATAATACCTTACCATTGCTCCCGAGGCCCCATCATAATCCCTCCCTTGTCTGAAAAGGTAATGACTATGCTGCCTTCCAGCAACAAATTACTTGCCTGTTTTGGAACGTTCTGCAAATGCAATCACATAATTGAGTTCTCTTTTACCTGGCTTCTTTTGCTCTATGTGTTTGTGAGATTTATCCATAAAGTTTTGTGCAGTAGCTGTCCTTACTTCATTGCTGTATAACATGTCATTGTGTGTATAGACAACTTACTTATCCATTTCATTCTTGCATGACATTTTGGTTGTTTCCAAGTTGAGGATATCATGAATAATGCTTGTATGAACATTCTTTCCTATGTTTTTTCAGGCACATATGTGTGCTTTTCTGTTGGGCATAATTAATAGTGGTATTGTTGGATCAGGGGATCTGCATATCTGAAAATTTAATAGATACTGCCAAGTAATTTTCCAAAATAGTTCTTTTCACCATACACCCTAGTAAGAAATAAATGAAAGCTCTTTACCAACAATGTTGGATATTTTCTGTCTTTTAAATTGTAGTATTCTAGTGGACATCTCATTGTGGTTTTACTTTGAATTTCCCTGATTAATAATGAGGTTGAGCATCTTTCCATAGGATCATAAGCTATTTTCATGCTTTTATAGAGGATATTAAAAATTTATTATACCTTTTTTCACTTGGGTCTTCCAACTTTTTTCATTAATCTATATGTTTCCTTTGTGCATATCAGTTGCAAATATATTGGTTTTAAAAATCTTAAATGTTATCATTTGATGAACAGAAGTTCCTACTTTTAAAATAGCCCAATATATCCATCTTTCCCTTTACTTTGGGGGAAATTTTTCCTCTTCCCAAAGCTCTTAAAGATAATCTTCTATGACTTATTTATACCCATTTTAAAATCATTTGAATGCCCTTATGTGTGTGGGCATGCTTCTGAACTCTCTGTTTTATTTCATTGACTATTTGTTTGTCTCTGTATCATCAGCACACTATCTGAATCATAATCTTGATAACTACAAATATAATTTCTCCAACATTTTTCTTCTTCAAATATATTTTATCTGTACTTGTATTCTTTAATTTCAAATTTCCTTTCCTGGCCGCAAAACACATATATAAACACCATGCTAGAAATTTTATTTAGATTGTATTGAATTTACAAAACTATTTTGGGAAAATTGGCATCTTTTCAATAATGAGTCTTCCAATCTATGAACATGTATACAACTTCATTTTCTTCTGTATTTTGAATTTCTCTTTGTACCGTTTCTTTCAGTTATAGTTTTCTGCGAAATGATTTTAGATATGTTAATTATATTTATTTCTAGGCATTTGGCATCTTTTGATGCTATTGTAACTGGCACCATTATTATACATTTCATATTGCAATTGTACCCTGTCTACAGAAATACAATTGCAATGACTAGTTCTATCTGGGTTCTGACCAACTTGATGGAGTAATATCCTGAGAACATTACATTTGAGCCTTACTCTACATGTCTTACACTTCCTGCCTTGGACTTCCCTACTAAATTACGGCATGGGGTGCAACAGTAAATATGCAACACAGAACTGGAGATGAGTTTAATGCACGTTAGAGAGTTTCAACAAAACTATGGAATCTCAAGGATAAACATTTCTCCCTTTTAACCCCTGCGTGAATGTTCCTGGGGCACATTTAATACAACTTTTTTACATGATACCATGGATAGAGCCACTAGTTACTTGTAGCAATAGCCAACTCAGTGGGTTTTTGTTTTTGTTTTTGTTTTTTGGGTTTTGTTTTGTTTTGTTTTTTTCCTACTTGGAATTCTTTGGTCCTCACTGCTGCTTCCTGAGGCATACTCCCCCCAAATAAATGGCTCACACACAAACCTTTGTTCCAAAGTCAGTTTTCTTGTCAAGACATCCTACCATCATATTTAAGGGAAAGCCTTAACCGTTTCAAGTGAGCCATATGGTTGTAAATAATCTGGCCTCATGCTACCTCTCAGGCCTCATGTCTTCTACACTTCCTTTTTTTGCGGTCTGCTCCAGCCACTCTGGCCCCTTTGCTGTTCTTCAATCATTCCAGGCATCATCTCTTCTTAGAAAAGTCATGTTTTCTGCTTTCTCTGCTTGGAATATTAGACATAGATATAGATACATAGGTATATCTCCATGTGCCTTCCTTTTTCTTCTTAAAGTCTGTTCAATCAGTACATTCTCTGTGATGTCTTTTTTGTCCAGACTTTAAAAAATTGCAACAAACACAACCCCATCCCATCATTCCTATCTTTATCTTCTGCTTTATATTTCTACTTAGCATATAATCTAATATTAATACATCAGGACATGGGTTCTTATTTGTCTTTCTCGCTCCTGTATCCATAGCACCTATAACATTGCCTGACATTTAATAAGGATTCATTAAATATCTTGTCAAGTGAAGTTTTTAAAGAGGAAAGGACACCCCTCCACTTATGTAAAAATAGAGTAAAATAAGAAAATGTTTGAAATCACCATTGAAAGAATAATTTATTAAATTTAATTTAAAACTTAAAATTTAAAAAATAGGGGAATATAAAGCTCCCTGGAGATTGTAAGTACTACAAGACACTTCATGTTTAGCAAGATGAAAGTGAAGCTTCAGTTCTTTAGGGTGTGGGAATGAAGAAGACATAGAGGAATTAGCTCTAGTGAGGCATAATTTGTATTCAATCCACTCATTTTAGGTGTATGGCTTGATGAGTTTTAAGAAATGTATTCAGTCATATACCTATCAAGGCAATTATAAGATAGATAGAATATTGTCATCATCTGCACAAAAGTTCCTTCATGCTCCTTTGCACTCAATCCTGTCTGCTGACCCCAGCTGTACAGCAGCAAATAACTGATCTTTAATTTTTTTAATTTTCCTATTGCCATGCTCTCTTAGTCCATTTGGGCTGGTGTAACAAAATACTATAAAATTTGTAGTGTATAAACAACAGAAATTTATTTCTCACTGTTTGGAGTCTAGGAAGTCCAAGATCAAGGTGCAGGTAGATTCAGTGTCTGGTAAGGCCTGCTTTTGGTTCATAGATGGTACTTTCTACCTGGGTTCTCACATTGTGGAAGGGACAGGTTAGCTGTCTTTTTTATAAGGGCACTAGTCCCATTCATTAGGGCTCTACTCTTATGAACTAATCACCACCTAAAGATGCTACCTCCTAATACCATCACCTTGGAGGTTAGAATTTCAATATACTAATTTGGAGGAACATAAGCATTCAGTCCATTGCAGTCCTAAACCAGTTTTGATACTGTACTCTAGCTGAATATGAGATAAATTGCATATTGATGAATGTGCACACTTCTGGGGCATATTACATGTTGATGAATGTGCACACTTCTGAGTCCTAAGAAGTATGTCCATGAGTGCCCAAAGTGAGAGGCTTCATGGTTGAGATAAGCACTTCAGGAATGAATCAGTCTCCCTCAAAGATTCTTACTGGTGGAATTTGTAATGTTATAGGACTGGTTGTTGAAAATGTCTTTATGTTTCAGTGATAAGACAAAACATTAATGAACTTAGTACATAATCCTCATGTGGGCTTAGAAGTTGGAATGACCTACCATTCCCATGATACTTGCAGATATTTAAGTCTCTATAAGTCCTAAGTTTTCAACAAATTGAAGTTAAAGGTGCTGAGAAGAGAAAAGATATTGGATTTTCTGCTAATTTGGTCCTATGATATATGAAATCACATATATTATTTATTTATTTGCTTGCTTGCTTATTTAAAACATTTAACATGAGATCTATCCTCAACAAATTTTAAGTACACAATACAGTATTGTTAACCACAGATAATGTTGTACAGCAGAACTCTAGAACTTATTCATCCTATATAACTGAATCACATTTATTTATTTGTTTATTTTGTTTTTTGAGACAGAATTTGCTCTTGTACCCAGGCTGGAGTGCGGTGGTGCAATCTCAGCTCGCTGCAACCTCCACCCCCCAGGTTAAAGCGATTTTCCTGCCTCAGCCTCCTAAGTAGCTGGGATTACAGGTGCCCACCACCACGCCCAGCTAATTTTTGTATTTTTAGTAAAGATGGAGTTTCGCCATGTTGGCCAGGCTCGTCTCGAACTCCTGACTTCAGGTGATACACCCACCTTGCCTCCCAAAGTGCTAGGATTACAGTCATGAGCTACTGCACCTGGCCATGTATTTTATTTTTGGAAAAAAAAAAAAAAACAAACAAGTTTGTTTAGCTGTATTTGCAACTCAAGCTGTGAAACAGATCACAACATGGCGCTCACATATTTAAAATAAATATATCACAATGCTGGCAAATATTTGACATGTAAACCTTTGTTTTAGTGGACCAAAATATATTTCATTTCATTGACTTTAGCCTAGCATCAGAGCAATAGCTCCCAATTTTGTATCACAGGCCTTTAATATCACTGTTCAAGCCATTGACACAAATGTTGAAATATTTAGAATCAAGTAGTGTCTTGAGCTTTGTGACCACAGAATTTTCTCTGGCTATCTTAGTCAGTTTGGGCTGCTGTAATAAAAATACTGTAGGGTGGATGACTTAAACAACAGACATTTAGGCTGGGCATAGTGGTTCACACCTGCAGTCCTAGCACTTTGGGAGGTCAAGGCAGGTGGATCACTTGAGGTCTGGAGTTCGAGACCAGCCTGGCCAACATGGTGAAACCTCGTCTCTACTAAAAAAAGTAATAATAATAATACAAAAATTAGCCGGAGGTCGTGGCACATGCCTGTAATCCCAGCTATTGGTGGCTGAGGCATGAAACTGGGGACGCAGAGGTTGCAGTGAGCTGAGACTGCACCACTGCACTCCAACCTGGGCAACAGAGAAATACTCTGCCTCAAAAACAAAAACAAAAACAAAACAGAAAACCCAGACATTTACTCCTCACAGGTCTAGAGATTAGGAAGTCTAAAATCAAGGTGCCAGCTGATTACATTCCAGGTGAAAGAAAGCCCTCTTTCTTATTATGTCCTCATATGGCAGAAAGAGAGAGAGAAATATCCTTGATCTCCTCCTTTTTTAATAAGTGCGTTAGTCCCATGTAAAGACCCCATCTCATGACCCCATCTAACTGTAATCATATCCAAAAAGCTTCAGCATCCCATTAGGGTGTAGTGGTTCAACATACGAATTTTAGGAAGACACAAATACACAGTACATAACAGGCTGACACTAATAATAATGACAGCTAACCTTTACATAGTTAGTGCTCACTATGTACCATGAAATGTTTTAAGCATTTCAAAACTATTAATTTATTTAATGTTAATTAAATAATTTGATCAGTTTATATTAATTTATTTATCCCACAATTCTCTTTGAAGTAATTGGTATAATTGGTATCACTTTATATACAGTGAGACAGAAACATAGAAATGTTAAATAGCTTGCCCAAGACTATACAACTGAAAAAGGCCAAGACCATGATTCAAACCCTCGTCCTGGGTCCTGTGTTGTTGTTGTTTTTAGTGTATATATTTAAGGTGTACAACATGAGGTTTTGATCTACAGACACATAGTGAAATTGCTACTACAGTTAAGCAAATTAACATATACATCTCCTTACATAGTTACCTTTATTTGTAATAAGAGCACCAGAAATATGCTGACTTAGCAAATTTCCAGCAAGCAATGCAATGTTACAGTCCTCATGCTGTATATAAGATCTCTAGAATTATTCATCTCACATAACTGCAATTTTGTACCTTTGGAACTACATCTCCCCATTTCCCTCTCCCACCAACACTGCTAGCTACCATCCTACTCTGTTTCTATGTATTCTGCTTTTTTTAGATTCCACGTATCCCTGAGATCATGAAGTATTCTCTCTGTCTTTGGCTTATTTCACTTAGCATAGTGGCCTCCAGGTTCATCCATGTTGCTGCAAATGGCAGGATCTCCTATTTTAAGGCTTAATAATTTTCGTGTGTGTGTGTGTGTGTGTGTGTGTGTGTGTGTGTGTGTGTATCAAGGAATCAGCTGATTAGATTCCTCTTTATGATTATGACCTCACATGGCACAAAGTATGTATGTATACCCACACACACATATATATATACATGTATATATATATGTACATATATATACATATATATGTGTGTGTATCTATATATATTATATATATATATACTCTATCAAAATTTCTTTAAGCATTCATCCATCGACAGACACTTAGATTGTTTCAATATCTTGGATACTATGAAAAATGCTGCAATAGTGTCTCCATAAGCTGCTGACTTCACTTCCTTTAGGTATACAACCAGAAAAGGGATTGCTGGTCATATGATAGTTTTAGTTTTAATCTTTTG
Source organism: Sapajus apella (assembly GCF_009761245.1). Lineage (NCBI taxonomy): Eukaryota > Metazoa > Chordata > Mammalia > Primates > Cebidae > Sapajus > Sapajus apella. Next base: position 23,379,217 of record NW_022436957.1, read on the forward strand.
AGGAATCTCCATACTATTTGTCATAATGGCTATACCAATTTACACTCCTACCAACAGAGTGCAAGTGTTCCCTTTTATCTATACCCTCAACAACACTTGTTATCTCTTGTCTTTTTGATAATATCCATCCTAACAGGTGTGAAGTGATATCTCATTGTGGTTTTGATTTGCATTTCTGTGGTAATTAATGATATTGAGCACTTTTGATATGCTTATTGGCCATATTTAGTTATGTCTGAAAAAATGTATATTGATGTCCTTTGCTCATATTTCAGTTGGGTATTTTTATTATTACTATTCATTAGAGTGAGTTCCTTATATATTTTGGATATTAGCTCTTATCAGATATATGGTTTGCAGATATTTTCTCTTAAGCCATAAGCTGTGTTTCTATTTTGTTGTTTCCTTTATTGTACAGATGCTTTTTAGTTCGATGTAGTCCCAATTTTTATACATGCTTTTGTTGCTTATGCTTGTGGTATGATAGCCACAAAAAATCATTGCCAAGGCCAATGTCAAGGAACTTTTCCCCTATGTATTTTTTTCTGGAAATTTCAATTTCATTTCTTATATTTAGGCCTTTAATCTACTTCCATTTGATTTTTGTGTATAGTATAAGGGTCCAATATCATTCTTTTGCATGTGGAGATCCAGCTTTCCCAACACCATGAATTGAAGAAACTATCCTTTCCCCATTGTATGTTCTTGGTGCCCTTGTTAAAAATTAGTTGATCATGTGTGGTTGGGTGTATTTCTAAGCTTTCTATTCTGTTCCATTTGCCTATGTCAATCAGTGTGATATATAACATTAACAGAATAAAAGATAAAAACCACATGATAATCTCAATAGATGCAGATAAAGCATTTGACAACGTTAAGCATCCTTTTATGATAAAAACTCCCAACAAAATAGGTATAGAAGGAGATTTTCTCAGCGCAATAAAACTCATTTGTGAAAAGCCCACAGTTAACATAATAATCAAGGGGGAAAACTGAAAGCTTTTCCTCTAAGATCCCATAGGAGGAAAAGAGAAAACTCTTGGCATTAAACATAGTACTGAAAGCATGAGCAAGGGCAATCAGACAAGAAAAAGAAATTAAACTCTCCAAGTAATTAAGAAAGAAGTAAAAATATCCCTGTTTGCAGATGCCAGGTCCTACTAACATACAGAATCAGTGGTAAAAGAGAGTACATGTAAGAAGGAGGGCCAGCATTTCTACTAAAGGTAGATCCTGGACACCGCCCAAGCATGTTAACAAAAAACCCAAGAGTGCCCCTTATGCCTGAGCATTGAAGCAAATGAGACAGCAAGAGGGCCTGTAACATGTGAACCATGACTCTGTCCAAGACTAAAATGTGGCCCACCATATTTCAAAGTCTGAAGTAACACCTTAGAAGTAAAGACAGAATTTCCAAAAGCAAAAAAGAGCAGAAATTCCTTTCTGTATGTAAATGAGAGGAGAAAGAAACTGTGGCACTGCTCCCAATAATAATAATATATCTGATAAAATATACCTTTGGTTCCTTTTTAAACTAATCTCCCTAATTGTCTATTGGGGAGCATAAAAATTCTATTAGATGACACCAGAAACTTGGTGTATTTTAGTTTTGTATCTGTACTTCACATATTACCATGAGTATCCTTATACGATCTTAGAAATAATGTTAAGGTATCCATTTAAATTATAGAAATATCTGTAATGAAATTCATGCATGTTCAGTTTTATGTATTCAGTATGTGCTTTATTAAATACGCAAATAATTGGTGAAAGGCAAACACAATATACTTTTCAAAGTATATCTTATTTTTCTTAAATTGCACAATTTCTGTAACTCACTAAATTATGCAACCAATAGAAATTATATCAAGAGCTCAAACTTTTCTAAGCACTATATTTTTAATTTGAAGTTATAAAAGTAATTAGAGTTGAGGGCTGCCTTCCACATTTATGACAGGTGGTAGTCATTCATTCTTTGGAGATATTGATATATTTTCAGCATAATTAAGAGAAAAAAATAGAGTAATTATAATGAAATGATAACTATTTTCTATCTATGCAGATGCTTCTCTTTCTAACTTTAAAATGACTCACATCTTCCTGGGACAGGGCAACAATTAGACTTACAGAGTAGGTTGGAAGCAAAATGTAAAGACAGGATGGTGCTAAATGGGGAAGTACTACATAAAACAGCAACTCCAGCCAGATGAAAAGAAAAGCAGCAATAAAGGATATGAGAACTAAATTCTTTTAGTGTTTAAAGGGTTCCTTTCTGTCTGTCGGGGCTACTCTGTTGGAAACATAAAGCCAGTTTGTTTTGTTACCTTCTGAATTCATTTTAAATTGTTCAAAACTTCCTCTTTGTGTAATGCCTCTTTATTTTCAATCACATGTTGTCTATCTGATGGATTGTGAACTACTAAAATCCATACTTGCTGATATTTATACTTTTAAATGTGTCATCAACTTTAATTGGGACTTGCAGAGTGGGAGGATGGTGACAGGAGACTTGCTCAGTTTCTGTAAATAAGTCAAATGCTGTGTCTTCTACTTACTACCATACATGCATATTAAGAATGGGGTCTGCAGATTCCTTCACACAGTTGTAGGAATAATTCAGCTTCCCAAACTCTAGATGGAATCTAGAAGTACATTACAGTAAATCAGAAAGCAAAATAGCGTCCACTGTGTAGCAGCCAAATTAATCCCATGTGGTTGACAGTAAATCGGCACCCACTAATAGAACTGGAAATTTAGGCCAGCAAAAATCCAAGAATTCTGATTAAATATTTAAAATATTAAGACATTAAAAATAAACACTAACACATCAAAAGTACTAAAAACAAATACTAAAATATTAAAGCATTGAAAACAAATATTAGAATATACTATGATCTTGGCTTAATTAGATAAAACGCTTACGTAACTTTAAAACAGCCTCAGGTGCTATGAGAGGCTCAAGACCCATAGGCATCTGGAATTCATCATATTCAAAATGAAGCCAAAAGTCACCCCTTCATACTCTACCCCATTCTTTCCCTTCAATACTCCCTGAATCAGGGCCACATGAAGTAGGTAGATGGCCGACATGCTGGTAAACCTTCTCTTTCCTTCATATCCTGTATCTGTCAGGTAGATCAATGACATTTCCAGGCAGTCAACAGTGAATTCAGCTCATCTCTTGAATTTACTCCTCTGTTTTGCCACTGTCATTATTGTCAGGACTATATTGTCTTTTATCTGCACTATCCTGATAGCCACTTAGTTGGTTCTTTCATTTATTTTCAACAAATCTTTACTTGGTGCTTACTCTGTACTCATTACCAAAAGTCATAGTCATATGGACAAATCAAAAGCAATACCTGCTTTCAAGTAACTTTTTCTTGAGCAGAGTAAACTGGATTAGTAAATACTAGTAAAAAGTATTACCGGCATTTTATAAAACTTTGTAAAAATATTTATTTCAGATAGAATGTGAGAAATTGTCCAAATTTAATTACTTTCCAATCATCTAGCCTTTCCTATCTCCAATTTATTCCCCACCCTGAGAGCAATAATTGTAAAATGCAAATCCTATCAGGTAATACCTTGCCTAAATTATCTGTGAATTAGTTAAAATTCAACTTCTTCTCAATATGCCTTTCTAAGAAAGCAGCAGTTCTCAAAGTGTGATTGGGGAACTTGAGGGTGGTCTCTGAGACCTTTTAAGTGGGTCTGCAGGATCAAAATTATTTTTATGATAAACCAAAAATATTATTTTTTCCAGTCTCATTCTCTCACAAATGTACAGTCAAATATTCCAGACACTGCATAAAGTGTGATGTTGCAACAGATTGCATGAAGAAGCAGATATGAGAATCCAGATGTCTTCTATTAAACCAGTCAATAAAAATATGCAAAATTATAAAACAATGCCAATCTTCTTATTAAATTTGGTTTGTTTGAGAAAAAAATCTTTCATAAAATATATTATTTATCTTCACATATATTGGGTTGATTATTGTTTTAAATAAATTAATAAATGTTTAAAAGTTTCTCAGCTTTAACTTCTAGTATGGCAAATATAAATGAATATAATTCATATACACACAAGCTCTTTGAGATTCTCTATAACTTTTAAGAGTGTGAAGGTGCTCTGAGACCAAAAAGTTTGAGAAATACTGCATTAAAACTCGCCAAGTTGTGAGCTGGCCTTGTCTCGTACTGCCACTTACACTTACTCTGTGTTCCAACCATACTAAGACTTTCCATTTTCCAAAATATGCCATGCTGTCTTCTCCCTCCTGTCACAGACCATGTGTCAACCTCCACCTGCTTCCTACCTTGTCGAATCCCAGACAGAAGAGGGACTGAAGCAAAGTGAGTCTGAGCCAGAGGAGCATGGGGATGCATACACAAGGGCCCAGAAGAAAATTCATGTTAGGTGGCTGTGTGCTGCTCTGTTGTTCGTGCTTCAATGTTAAGCTCAAATATCTTTCCTGGAAGCCAAGCTAAACACTATGCCTACCCCAAAGCAGTATCTCCTGTCACTGCACTTTCACAGGACCCTCTGTTAATAATTCAATTAGCATACATTGGTTATTTTAATTATTTATAATAGAAATTGTTCTAGAATATAGGTAATCTTTTTTTCCCTCTTTTGCTTCCAAATGACAGTCCAACGTTAATGGATTTCCTAGAAATTTTAATAAGTGTTTCTAAAATCTAGGAAACACATTTAAATATAAGTTTTGCCAACACCTTATGAAATCTTCACAAACATTTTCTACTAATCTTAATATGCATTTCACTTCAAAATCATTACTGGTTTGCTAATGTATCTCTCCCACTGGGATGCTATTCCTATGAGGGCAGAAAATACAACAAGCCCACTACATAAAGGAGGTGATAGAGCATTTTAGAAATAATTGTCTCTTAAATCCTTAAACCCACCAAGACAATCATATTAAGAACCCATCTTTTTCTTTGATTGACATTTTCAGAATCAGGCTGCCAAACTACTGCTCACCAAGAGTAGTTAGGGTAATGTCCTGGGATATTCAAGTGGCACTGGAAGGTTTTGTCTAAAAAATATCTTCTCCAAGTAGGAAGTTCCCCTTAGATTAAAGAAATAGTTTCTGAGAAAATTGAGCCACATCTTAGAGTAAACTACTTTACTCTTTTAATCAAATCGTTTTGCCTTCATAGCTTGAGTATACATGATAGTGCTCTGAATCATCCTGTCCTCCTAAGTTTCACATATACTTGCAGCCTAGTTGAACACATTTGCTAAACTCTGACTTCACTAGGACCTCCAATCTGCTGACCCTATCATATTTGCCCTTTCCATCTTCTTCTTCATGTCCCTAATTCCCTTTTTAATATAGTTAAATTTCATGGTTTGTTATTATAAAATTTCACTATGTAAAATCTAAGCTACTTTTCACCCCCACCCCCAACTCTCTGTCATCCTCAACCAGTAAAATAATTTAGAATTTACTTCAATCCAGGTATCTGCCTACTCCATTCCTGTCCTCAAGCATCTGAAATGGTTAGAGATAAGCAAATAGCAATGCTGTCTCATTTTATGTTTGTGTCATGAAACTACAAGTGGCCTGTATCTGCTTCCAGGCAACAAATCTTCATATCTCTATTGGACTCATTCTCTCAGTCTGAGTTGGCAGTTCCAAACCTTCTTCCATCTCAAAGCTCCAGCACAGATTTATTCCTCCTCGTTCATAGTTGATTTCCTTGCTTCTTTATTCATTTCAGGAATGGAAGCAGTTAGAAGATAATATGCATATTCTTTCACCACAAGATCTAACAACCTGCCTGCCTCCATGCCAAATATTTTGTCTCCTCTTCTGCTACAAGCCCTCCACCTGTGCATTGAATCCTGTTTCCTCTCCCCTATTTAAGACTTTCAGAAACTTCTCCTATCCCCCCTGCATTACAACTCCCCCCTCACTACTGAATCATCATTAGTATATGACATCTTATGATAACCCTGATTCTAAAAAATCTATTGACCCCATTTCCCTTTATCACTCTAGTTCTCGTTTCCTCTTTGCAACAAAACTCAGAGCTGTCTCTCCTCACTCACCATCATCACTTCTTCCCTCTCCTTTCTTTCCCCAAACATTCCTGGCCAAGATTTTTTCTCATAAGTCTTATAAAGGAGTTACAATAAGTCATTGGTTACCTCCCTCTTACCAAATTCAGGGGTCACTTCCAGGCTTTATCTTAACCTTTTGGCAATATTTGACACCGTCAGTCACTCCCGCCTTTGTAAATTAATTTCTACATTTTCTTCATATTCTCATATTTTTCTCCTACATAACTGGCTGCTCCTTCTGCTCCATATGGTTGTTTTCTCCTTTTCTTCCTAAAATAAATGTTGGAGTTTTCCAATGCCTAGTCCTCAGATCTTTGCTTTCACACTATATTCACTCCCTAGGTGATCTCCTTTACTCCCAGTCACTAATGACTTCTAAATTTATATCTATACTTATAATCTTTCCTGTAAATTCCAGACATGTCTATCCAATTGCCAGCTCAGCGCTTCTGTTTTCTCAATGTTTCATGGACATTTTTACACTTGACGTAAATAAAACAGAACTCTTGATTCCCCATCCTCATCTCTAATCCTCACTGTAGTAAATGTCACCACCATTAACCCATTATTCCTGTCAAATACGTAGGAGTTACCATTGCTTCCTATCTGTCCACCAGAGGCTGGATAGCTTACATTTAAACATCCAGATTCCTGCTCCTCCCTTCTTAATGTGGTTGAGTGGGAAGTACCAGCAGGAGAGCACAGAAAGGAAAATGAATCTGGGGAATTTATTTCCCTGGCTCCCTCCCTATGGGTTCACAGAGGGATGGCTAATGTCAAGCCAGACTCTCCACACTCCACTTTTCATCTCACGTTTTTGATAATTTCTCTCTGCCTTCTAAACCTTTTGGCTTAAAGATATAGTGTCTTCCTGTTCATAGTAGCAATGATGTCCGCATGTTTCCCTTATGGTTTAGCCTGCTCTCACCTTTGTAAAGAGCCCACTTGTTGAACTGCTTCCAGTTACCCAACTGGCATGTGTTTCTTGCCAATAGCCTAATTCAACTCATCAGGAAATGCTGTCCTTTCCACTTTCAAAGTATGTTCCAAACGTAACTAATTTTCTCCACCTACACCATTCCAAAACTAGTTTAAGCCAGTTTAATTTCTCACCTGGATTAGAGCAAAAGTTTAGTGTATCTGCACTCTCTTCTCCCATGCTATTCTCCACACAATAGCGGGTGTCATCCTTTTAATAAGTAAGTCACATAATGCACTCCCCTGCTCACAAGCTCCCAAAGGTTTTCCAGCACACTTAGAATAAAATAAAGCACTCCAATTCCTTATAATGGTCAACAAGGCTCTGTTTAGTTGGCCATGGCTTCTTCCAGTCTCATTGCCTGTCACTCTCCCTGAAGTTGACTTGCACTGTTTCAATCACAATCTCCTTGAAGTTTCATGAACATTCACATTGTGATACTATTTCAGATAATTTGGACTCAATATTACTTTATAAGGAATGTTCTCACCCTAGGTACTTGAGGATTTATTTATCTTTTCATTCAGCTCTCTACTTAAATGTCACCCCATTAAGGAGTCCTTCCTGAATGTACTATTTAAAATAACAAACCATATTCTATATGCATTTATACAATTTTAATTCTCTCCATAATATTCATTATTGCTTCATCTGGTCTATCTATGTATTGATTTGTCTATTTTCTCTTTCATCCACCATATTATATACTCCATGAGTGAAGGGAATGCCACTTTTATTCACCACTGTGTTATCAGTATGTAGAACAGTACATGTCACATAGAAGCCCTAAATAAATGCACAGTGGATTAATGAATGAGAATGGAAATATATAAAATGAATCAATGAGATATAAAGCCAAGCAAACAAAAACTTAAATGAAAAGCCAATTTATAGTCAAAAGTTGCCTACTAAGCAAATATGAAAGGCAGAGTGATAAAATAGCATCGGATTAAAGTAACCTGATTCACCCTCTAATACTGGAACTATTCTTTTCAATGGGTCAAGACATATGGAAAGCCAATTAAGATTTCCTGATATAATTTAGATATTTGTCCCCTCAAATCTTGGGTTAAAATTTGATCCCAAAGAGAGGCAGAGCCACCACCACTCTCCCTCTCCTCCCCTCTCCAGAGCCACCAGACCCTCAGGGTCTCTGCAGCCTGCAGCCTCAGCCCAGCCCACCCCTGCCCCAACCCCCAAGCCCCAGCACCATGCCTCACGAGAAGACCTTCAAGTAGCCCGCACCATAAGACAAAGAGTAGATGTCCCACTTATCAGAGAGCAGCATCCAACCAGAATCCCAGTGATAACAGGATATAAGAGTGAGAAACAGCCACCTGTTCTGGATAAAATGAAGTTCCCTGCGCTAGTTAATCAAGCCTTCTTCCTGTTGGTGAATGGGCACAGAATGGTGAGCCTCACCTCATTGATTTCAGAAATGTATGAGAGTAAGAAAGATGAAGATGGTTTCCTATGTATGGTATATGCTTCCCAATAGACTTTTGGAATGAAATTGTCAGTGTAAAACTAGATAAAAATGCATTTATTCCAGAATTTTTAAACCATTACAAAAAAAAAAAAAAAAAAAAGGAGTGTTAGCAACTGAGTTCGTTCAGTTTATCTAACCACAGATCATCAAAACTGCAGTGTTCCCACCTAGGAATGTTAAGAAGTTGTTCTTGTATTTAAACAGAAAAACTGAGCTCCAAATGAACATATTCAGGTCTAGGAGCTATATTATTTAACCTAGGCTAGCTTGCTTTCAAATTTTAGAATTTTTAAAATAAAATATTTTACATTCTAAGTTACCAATAAAATAGGCCTTCAAGTTATTTTAATATCGTTTTCCTCCCAAATAGGAACTTGCAATTCTAGCAGTAATTTAAAGATATTCAGAGAGACATTGAGTCTTCTCTTTAGGTTCACAGAACCTGGCACCTTTTTATAGAAGGGTTTTTACTCAACTAGAGAAATCTTTCTAAGAGGATCTTTAAGCATACATTGTGAAGCGTAATTCCTCAAAATGCATTTGCCGTAGTAGTTGGTACACACACAGAATAAATGGGGTGTGTAGAAAAACAACTCTAGCCAGGCATGGTGGCTCACACTTATAATCCCAACACCTTGGGAGGCTGAGGTGGCTCACACCAATAATCCCAGTACTTTGGGAGGCTGAGGTAGATGGATCACCTGAGGTCAGGTTTCAAGACCAGCCTGGCCAATATGGTGAAACCCCGTCTCTACTAAAAATACAAACATTAATCTAATTAAACTCCAGAGTTTCTGTACAGTAAAATAAACCATCATTAGAGCGAATCGGCAACCAACAGAATGGGAAAAAATTTTTGCAGTCTACTCATCTGACAAAGGGCTAATATCCAGAATCTACAAAGAACTAAAACAGATATACAAGAAAAAAACAAACAACCCCATTCAAAAGTGGGCAAAGGATATGAACAGACACTTTTCAAAAGAAGACATATATGAGGCCAACAAATATATGAAAAAATGCTCATCATCACTGGTCATTAGAGAAATGCAAATCAAAACCACACTGAGATATCATCTCACACCAATTAGAATGGCAATCATTAAAAAATCTGGAGAAAACACATGCTGGAGAGGATGTGGAGAAATAGAAACACTTTTACACAGTTGGTGGGAGTGTAAATTAGTTCAACCATTGTGGAAGGCAGTGTGGTGATTTCTCAAGGATCTAGAAATAGAAATTCCATTTGACCCAGCAATCCCATTACTGGGTATATACCCAAAGAACTATATATCATTCTACTGTAAAGACACATGCACACATATGTTCATTGCAGCACTGTGTACAATAGCAAAGACCTGGAACCAACCCAAATGCCCATCAATGATAGACTGGACAAAGAAAATGTGGTACATATACACCATGGAAAACTACACAGCCATAAAAATCAATGCATTTGTGTCCTTTGTAGGGACTTGGATGAATCTGGAAACCATCATTCTCAGCAAACTGACACAAGAACAGAAAGCCAAACACCATATGTTCTCACTCATAGGTGGGTGTTGAACAATGGGAACAGGTGGACTCAGGGAGGGGAGCATCCCACACTGGGGAAAGTTGGGGGGGGTAGAGGAGAGACAGCAGGCGGGGAGGGAGCAGAGGGTGGAGAGGGATAACATAGGGGAGAAATGCCAGATATAATATGCACCTAAAGTAAAATAAATAAATTTAATTTAAAAAATACAAACATTAGCCAGGTGTGGTGGCACACGCCTGTTGTCCCAGCTACTCAGGAGACTGAGGCAGGAGAATAACTTGAACCCGGGAGGCAGAGGTAGCAGTGAGCCAAGATCGTGCCACTGCACTGCAGCCTGAGCTGAGATTGCACCACTGCACTCCAGCCTGGGCCACAGAGCGAGATGAAAGAAAGAGAGAAAGAGAGAGAGAAGAAGGGAAGGGGAGGGGAAGGAAGGGGAAGGGAGGGGAGGGAAGAGAAGGGGAGGGAAGCGGAAAGGAAAAAGGAAAAGATGAAGGAAAGGAAAGGAGAAAGGAAAGGAAAAAGGAAATGAAAGGAGAAAGGAAAGGAAAGGAAAAAGCAAAGAGAAGGGAAGGGAAAGGGAAAGGGAAGGGAAACGAAAGGAGGAAAGGAAGAAAACAACTCTGACTGTGAACTGCTGCTCGAGGTTCTTGATTCCTAATAGAAGTATACCAAAAATCCATGCTCTTGCAAGTTTTAGGCAGCTATTTGATTTGTTCTCTGTATCGTTACATACATAAAAACACCACCATTCAATAGGAAATTTTAATAATTCATAATTTTAGTCTAGTTTCTTAAAAGATCCCAGACAAAAAGAGTGGCATTTCTTCTATTTTGGGTTTTGTCTGATCTAAGTGCTCAAACTAGGTGTCTGCGTTGGTAAAGAAAAGCAATGTACCAGTGTCATTCTTTAGGACAGCCATAGAAACCACAGAACAGTAAAACTAAAAGCATAAAAGTTCAGATGCACTCCCTTCTACCTTTTGGCTTAAAGCTATGGATGATCCCCATTTTTTAAGGTGTGTAACTAAATAGTATGAAAAGGTTCTCACACTTTATTTTTATTTCATTTTATTTTATTTACTGAGATAGAGTCTTACTCCATGACCCAAGCAGAGGTGCAGTGGCACAAACATGACTCACTGCAGCCTCAATCTCCCAGGCCCAAGGAATGAGATAGGCTTGTCTCAGCCTCCCGAGTAGCTGGGACTACAGGCACGTGCCTTCACACCTGGCTAATTTTTTTGAAAGGTTCTCATATTTTAAACAGTAGTTCAGTAGTTCACTGTTAGATCAAACAACCATCAGAATTCTTCCACTCTAAATCCATGTCAGTTTTGGAGAAAACATAGCAAAAAGGGACATATGCTGTTTACAAATATTTTGTTTGTTCGTTCTTCGAGACAGAGTCTCACTCTGTCACCCTGCCTGGAGTGCAGTGGCATGATCTTGGCTCACTGCAACCTCTGCCTCCCAAGTTCAAGCGATTTTTGTGCTTCAGCCTCCCAAGTAGCTGGGACCACGTTATGCCACCATGCTTGGCTAATTTTTGTATTTTTAGTAGAGATGGGATTTCGTCATGTTGGCCAGGTTGGTCTCGAACTCCTGACCTCAAGCGATCCACTTGCCTCAGCCTCCCAGAGTACTGGAATTACAGGCATGAGCCACCGTGCCTGGCTTTTACTATTTATTATTATTATTTTTATTTATTTTTTGAGGCAGGGTCTTACTCTGTCACCCAGGCTGAAATGCAGTGGTATGATCTCAGCTCACTGCAACCTCCACCTCCCAGGCTCAAGCAATCCTCACACCTCAGCTTCCCAAGTAGCTGGAATTACAGGTGTGTGTCACTACACCTGGCTAATTTTTTGTATTTTAGTAGAGATGGGATTTCACCATGTTGACCAAGATGGTCTCAAATTCCTGATCTCAAATGATATGCCCACCTCAGCCTCCCAAAGTGCTGGGATGATAGACATGAGCCACCATGCCTGGCCTGTTTACAAATATTAATGTCAGGAGTTAAACATTTTCAAGTCCAACCTATGATAAAAGACTAATACTTCCTACTACCTTGCATGGGGTTCACTATTTACTATTTTCTTGGGAATATCACAGGACAATCACAATTACATCACTTTAGACTGTATAGATAGCAGTTCACAACTTACTCCTGTGCGTTTAGATGTATCTGGAAGACCTGTATCTGTTAGTGAACGTTATTTACTACAATGGAGGAGAAAACAAAATTCCTGCATCTGGACCTTTGACTGATCATTAAAAGGGCTCCTGTTACCTGCTCTCCCTGTTGCATGTATCTGTCCACTTGGATAACTTTTAATATGAATATTTTTATATTATATAAATTCTTAACTGGCCTATCACCTTTAAATTGTATATATCATTATATCTGACATTATTGTAACTACTGTACAATCAATAAAATTCCTATAAGAAATACTGCTTAAAAAAATATCATGCTGAGAGGTGAACCTATATCCCAAGTTAGTTGGTAGTCACTTTATATGATGTTTAAAATAAATATATTTTAATGTTAAGTTGAATAAAAGCAAAATTAAAAGCTATAAAAAAAGTGGGGCCATGTAGGAGGTGTTTGGATTATGGGGGTAGATCCTTCATGAATGACTTTGTGCCTTCTCTCCAGGTAATGAGTAATTTCTCACTGTATTACTTCTCATAAGATGTGATTGTTAAAAAGAGCTTTGAACCTCCTCTTTTTCTGCTCCTTCTTTTACCATATGGCACTCTGGCTCCGCTTCTCCTTCTGCCATGATTAAAAGCTTCCTGAGTTCCTCACTGGAAGCAGAACCTGGTGCCATGCCTCTTATCCACCCTGCCGATCTGTTAACCAGGTAAACCGCTTTTCCTTCTGACTTACCCAGCCTCAGATATTCCTTTAGAACAAGGCAAAATGGACTAAGATACTTCCTTTCCTGGAAAATGCCTTTATGGGCATGTTAGGGTTTGATGTTCTAGGTTTCCTGTTTTGGGGTTCCATGGCTGAGCAAGACCCCTTGTTTATTCACATGAATTCTTTTAAAGAATTAGCAATATATCATACACATAAAATGGATATGCCTACCAATAAATAATAAAAATAATAACTGGACACTTAATCTCAGGATAAGATATAAATACTGCCCAAAATTTTTGAAGTTGCATCTTTCTCAGATTTCAATCTTCTTCTCTTTTTGAAAGTTAATCATTATCCTGAATTGTGAATCAATTACTTCCTTGCCTTTTTAAATGATGTTATTTCATATGAAAACAATATAGACTTGCAAAAATTGAAATAATTGACTATCCTTGTTAATTGTGTTTTCACTCATCATTGTGTTAAAGATTCAGCCATGCTCATGTATTCAGTTTTAGTCTATTCATTCTCACTTCTCTATATTATTTCATTATTTATCCATGTTATTTTTGATGGGCTTTTCAGTGGCTTTCAGTTTGCTGTGCTAGACTTTACAAGTGGCTATGAATACTCTTTTACGTATCTTTCTGTTACTATTGGCCTTGGAACCATCCACTTTCTTTAGAAAACTGAATACTTCTATTTTTAATCAATTTTGCATTTACCTTGCAATTACTCTGAGGGAATCTTTTGTTTTCCTCATTCTGGCATTCTTAGTCAGCAGTTTACTGTAGCCCTTTGAAAATATACTGAAATCACCTTAGATAATTCATTGAGAGAAACTATTAAATTAACACAGTAATGCCAATTAACTGTCTCTGTAGAGGTGTTTTCTGTTCCCTAGAGGTCCCACAGAAGCCCCTAACATATTTTGGGAAATATGCAAAAGATTTTCATAGTTCTGACATCACATACTTTATTTTTTTCATAAAATTGTGTTGGTGTTCCCTAAGTATCTTAAATTGAATTAACTCTGAATAAATATATAGAATCTCTGGTGGAATAAGGAAAAAAAAGGAAGTACTACTTCCACCTCAAATAGGTGAAGCAATCACTCATTTCAATGTCCATTTTCAATTGATCAGTTGATTTCAGCCTTCATTACATTGAAGGTCTAAATTCTTCTCTCTAAAGGAGCCTGCCAGATTTAACAAATAAAAATAGAGGACATCATATTGAATTTGAATTTCAGATAAATAATGAATAAAATTTTACTGGCAATATATCTAATGTAATATTTGAGATCCACTCGTACTAAAGAAAATACTCATCTTTTATCTGAAATGCAATTAACTATGCATATCATAGTTTACCTGGTAACTGTATATCGATTCTACCAGTTAGAGCATTCAAGGTTTCCCTCAAGCTTTTCAATTTAAGATATTTCTTGTATGTCAAAAAGTCACTAGTTGTGGGACACTTAGTTAACCTTTTCATTGTTCTTGCCTACATCTTCATTTCATACAGTACATTATCTTCAAGCAAAACACTGAGTGGCTTCTAAAAACTATTTTGCCAAAGGAGGATCACTTTTGCTCATGGTTCTCTGATAAGAACATTTTCCAAGGTGCAGCAAATTTCAATCTTCAAAAACCCGCAGCTACTCACAGTGTAAGATGTCCATGGGGGTGGGGCTCTGGGCCTGGAAAAACTAGAGCAGTCTGCATGCCGCGAGGAGGTGAGCAGGTAAGAAGCCTTCTGACCCTCACAGGCTCCGGTACTGACACCTGCTTTGGCAGAATCTTTTATTGTTCCCTTTAGCCAATCAGATTGGCACTTTTTAGCCACGCACTTACTTCCTTAGCAACCATCAGTCCTAGCAGCAGGCCAACTATCTTCCTTGAGATTTTAGGAGCTGGATTTTCCAGTTCCGGATTGGCCACAGCAAACATCTTACGAGATGTCCCACCAAGAGGGCAGCGCAGACGGCTTACAAGACTTAGGTACTGAAAGCCTGTTCAGCAGTCCAGAGGAGCAGTCTGGAGCAGCGGCAGCGGCGGAGGCCTCCTCGGACATTGATATAGCGACCTTATGTGTGAGTATGAGAATGACTAGAGATGACGGTGATACCAGGGATGGTGGTTTCCCAAACGATGCCAGCACAGAAAATCGAAGCACTAACCAAGAAAGTTCAAGTGAAGATGTCGAACTTGAGAGCATGGAGGACTTTGAGCGTTTCTTCATGGGTGGTGGAAGCTTATTCTATTACCCTTTACTAAGAGAGGATGAGATAGTAGAGGAGGAAGAGGAAGAAATAGAGGAGGAGGGAGAAGAGGAAGAAGACGAACAGGCTCAGATGTGTCCACAATGCGGTGGTGCCAACCATGAGCAGTGTTTGTTAGAGGAGAATCGGGTGCTGGAGGAGTGGATTTCCTCAGAGACATCTGCCCTGCCTCGACCTCGCTGGCAGGTCGTTACTGCTCTTCGCCAGCGGCAGCTGGGTTCAAGTACCCGCTTTGTCTATGAGGCCTGTGGGGCAAGAGCCTTTGTGCAGCGTTTCCGCCTGCAATATCGTCTTGAAGGACATATGGGTTGTGTCAATACTGTGCACTTTAACCAGCGTGGCACCCGGCTGGCCAGTAGTGGTGATGACCTAAGAGTGAGAGTGTGGGACTGGGTGCAGCAGAAGCCAGTATTGGACTTTGAGAGTGGCCACAAAAATAATGTCTTACAGGCCAAGTTCCTTCCTAACTGTGCTGATTCCACCCTAGCCATGTGTGCCCGTGATGGGCAGGTACGGGTAGCAGAACTAATTAATGCATCATATTTCGAGAGTACTAAGCGTGTGGCCCAGCACAAGGGAGCTGCCCACAAGTTGGCTCTGGAGCCAGGCTCTCCTTATAAGTTCCTCACTTCAGGTGAAGATGCCGTTGTCTTCACCATTGACCTCAGACAACACCAGCCAGCTTCAAAAATTGTGGTAACAAGAGAAAATGGGAAGAGAGTGGGACTGTATACAATCTCTGTGAATCCTGCTAATACCTACCAATTTGCAGTGGCTGGACAAGATCAGTTTGTCAGGATTTATGACCAGAGGAGAATTGATGAGAAAGAAAACAATGGAGTACTCAAGAAATTCGCTCCTCGTCATCTGGTTAATTGTAATTTCCCAACAAGCATCACCTGCACTGTGTACAGCCACGATGGCACGGAGCTCTTGGCCAGCTACAATGATGAAGATATTTACCTCTTTAACTCCTCTCACAGTGATGGTGCTCAATATGCAAAGAGATTTAAGGGACACCGAAATAATACCACCGTCAAAGGTGTTAATTTCTATGGTCCCAGAAGTGAGTTTGTCGTGAGCGGTAGTGATTGTGGACACATCTTCTTTTGGGAAAAATCATCTTGCCAGATCATCCAGTTGTTGAAGGGGGACACAGAAGGTACAATAAACTGTCTTGAACCCCACCCTTACCTACCTATGTTGGCAACCAGCGGCCTAGATCATGATGTCAAGATCTGGACACCCACAGCTGAAGCTGCCACTGAGCTTACTGACTTAAAGGATGTGATTAAGAAGAACAAGTTGGAACGAGATCAAGATAGTTTGTACCATACCGGCCTGTTTGACCAGTACATGCTTTGGTTCCTCATGCGCCACCTGTCACAGAGAGATCATCACCCGGCCTGGAGAGCCAGATTCCCAGGAGAAGAATCGGATGAGTCTTCCAGCACCTCAGATACATCCGAGGAGGAGGGCCAACACTGAGTGCCATGCATACCATCCCAAAGGCCTCACACCCAGTCCAGCTAGATGCCACCTAAGTACACTGGATTTTAAAATGCAGTAGATTAATAGATTTGCTTTTTGCCTTCTATTTTCCACAATGTATACTGAAAACCATCTATTCCATTCTTTCCTCTCTCCTTTCTTCCTTCCACACATTCTTTCTTTCTCATTTCTTTCCTCATGGTTTCCTTATGCCTCTTTTGTTACCGCTTATTCTTACATGAGTGCATACACAACTTACTTATGCCTCTTTTCCTTTGTTCCCTAATAGTTGACATCTAAAATTTCCTAATTTTGTTGAAAAAAATTAATAGCCTTATTAGATGCATCTACTCAATTCTGACATTCTGAAAACGATTACCTTTTAACTTTTTTTCATCTTCAACAATTTTTTCTGAAGATCAAGTTCTTCAGTTGACCTGAAAATTTCAAAAATATGTTTCTTCTTTAGAAGTAAAATAAGACAAACTATAGTTTTTCTCTATTGATGCTGACACTTGGCTACACACACTCAGAGAGGGAAAAGATGAGGAGTAGCGTGTAGATTAATTTCTAGTCAGATAATTCATCCCCTCAGAATAAATAACATGAGACTATCTACATTTTATGAATCCATATGTTAATAATTTTGAAAAATTTGAGTACAATGTAGCTGGTAAGATCTAAATTAAGTTTGATCACATGACATCATTTACTCTGTGCATTAAGTGTTCTTGAAGTTTTAAGATTGGGAATTCCCAAAGGGTTACCTTCCAGGAAGTCCTCCTGGAACAGCCATTTCCTATAAATGCCAGCTACTGGTATAAAAATCTCTCATATTTGAAAATACATTTTAATTAACTTTTAAGAACAAGTTGCCGTAAAAATTGTTTATGCTTACACATAACCATTTGGTGTAATTGGTAGAAAAAATCCTATTTGACATCCTCACATTGCTTAAAATTCTCTTTACTGCTTAAATTGCTTTAAAAATTCTTTTAAGCCTTATTTAATATAAATTAAATAAGGATACTGCATGTCCAATTACTGACCAATAAAAATATTCATCTTTATTTTGTATGTGTTATTTGTATGGAATGAATTTAGAAGATCACCTTTCCCCCAGCACCCGTGAACTATACCGCACCATTCTTTGCCATCTTTTCTTGGAAAAGAAGGATGTAATGAAACATCCTGTGTCCTGACAATGGCTTTTCTTTGGTAATACTTCTTCAGATAAGCATTATCTCTGTTTCTTTGGGAAAATGTAATTTGCATAATGAGATTAGAATTTAGGATGGAACACAACTTGACTGAAGTTTGTGTTCACTGAGATCCAAAGCTAGGGACAACTGCCCTGGGGTCTGGGAGCCTCAAGAAGCCCCTACCAAGCTCTGCTGTCAGGAAAGGATCTTAAGAGTCCCAAAAGAGAATTTATAGGCATATGAAGAGAGTTATAAACTAGAATTCCAAGTTTGGGGCCCCTGTATAACTTCATGGGATGTAAACCAACAATAATATTAACAAAATATTAAAAAAATCATTTGGGATTTCAAGTGACACCCGGTGTCAGTGTGAGCAAAAGTGAAAGCAGATAAATTATGCAGTTATTTTTCCACCTGCTGTTTGGAAGTTCTGCCTGCGTGGGGGATTTATATTCTGCTCACTTAGTTAAACTAAAACTTTACTCCAAGTTCCCTGAATGGTTCCGAGATTGCTTGTGATACAAGAGGCATTTGGTAAAAGATTTGGGAGGCAAAGGTAAAGTATTAGCCACGTTTATTTTATGCTTTATACTTAGAAAGGTGCTGCTGCAGCTCATGAACATTTTTGCTTATATCCTGGCTTACCTTGTTGGTGTGGGGCAGCATCTGGGCCCACACCTGCTCCAGTTCTCCCTCATATCTTCCTTCTTCTTCACCAGCTCCATAAAAAAGAATACCACTTTTTGTTTTTGTAGGGCATTGATGATATTGAAATTGGAGGTTTGAAGGCAGTGAAAGATCAACATGGGTCCCAGACAGTCCTTGTGAGCTCCAGATATTTCTAATGGATTCCATTTACCCTTGTTTCCTCTACTTTGCATCATCTCTTCTTCCTGACTTCCCTGCTGACCTTGGGTTTCAGCATCTGATGCAAAGACAAAAGCCTTGCTGAGACTGATTAACCGGCTTCCACATTTTAATGAGGCGTGGACTCTATTTAAGTCTCTTCGTATATGTGTATCACCCCCTATATGTGCATCATCTTATATTGTTCAGTTGGAGTGTTTGTTTCTCTGATGGAACCCTGATTGATGCGACCTCCCCAGCATGCTTTGGACTGAGTAAACCCCTGGTTACTTGGACTTGGACATTTGCCATCAGAAGGAATTATAGGTCCCTAAAG
Organism: Sapajus apella; assembly: GCF_009761245.1. Classification (NCBI taxonomy): domain Eukaryota; kingdom Metazoa; phylum Chordata; class Mammalia; order Primates; family Cebidae; genus Sapajus; species Sapajus apella. The sequence continues at coordinate 23,398,351 of NW_022436957.1, forward strand.
GGAGAAGTTGAACTTCACACACACACACACACACACACACACACACACACACACACACACACGCACACACATTCTTACATTCTCAGTGTGAGCTGAGCTAGGGTCCACTGACTCAGAAGTGGCCCAGTCCTGGGAGCAGGAAAGAAAGGGAAGGGTGAAATGGTATGAACCCCATTCTTCCTCAGTACTGGGGGGCTGGAGAAACACCATCTCCTTCTCCTGGCCTGATCCAGCCTCCAGGAAGGAGAGCAGATTGAGTCTCAGGCCTGCAACTTCCTGTCCACACTGCTGCTCTCTGGGTTTGAGGGTAGCTAAGAGATCTGGGGAAAGAAGGGGACGGAATCAGGAAAAGATGTTGATCAAGAAAGATGACAACCAGGGGTGAGGGCTGAAAGTAAATTAAAGATAAAAACACCATTTAAAAAGTAGAGAGGAGGGAAACAAAACTAAAATCCACCCCAAATCCAAACCTGCCTGGAAGAAAAGAAAGTCCTCTGGTGTCACAGAGACATTATTTGGAAAGGCTTGCTTTGCTGCAGGAGCGCTCAGGCCTCAGTGTGACCCTAGAGATGGAGAACGCAGCCTCTACAACTCGTCCTAGTCCTGGCTGGGGGCAACTTCCTCTTTGTCATCCTCCTTGTCTTCCTCTCTCCCTCGCTGTCTCTCTTGTGCTGTCTCCCTCTCAATGAAGCTCATGTGGTAGAGGTATATTTTGTTTTATTGCACTTCATTTATTGTGCTTTGCAATTATTGTGCTTTACAAATATTGCTTTTTTTTTTTTTTACAAATTGAAGGTTTGTGGCAACTCTGCAATAACCAAATCTATCAGCACCATTTTTCCAACAGCATGTGGTCACTTTATGTTTCCACACCACATTTTGGTAATCCTTGCCATAGTTCAAATTTCCATTATAATTTTATCTGTTTTGGTGATTTGTGATTGATGATCTTTTCTTTTTTTCTTAGACAGTCTTGTTCTGTTACCCAGGCTAGAGTGCAGTAGTGCAATCATAGCCCACTGCAGCCTCCTGGGTTCAAGGGATCCTCCCACCCCAGCCTCCAGGTATGAGGGGGTACATGCCTGAACCACTACACCTGGCTAGGCTATTTTTTACAAAATTTTGTTAGAGATAGGGTCTTGCTGTGTTGCTCAGGCTAGTCTGGAACTCCTGGCCTCAAGTGATCCTCCTGAGCAGCTAGGATTACAGGCAAGAGGTGATTGGTGATTATCTTTCATGTTACTGTAGTAATTGTTTTGGCACACCATGAGCTGTGTCCATTATAAGATGATGAACTTATTCGATGTTATGTGATTTCTCAGTGCCCCACCCACCAGCCATTCCTGTGTGTCTCCCTCTCTTCTGGCCTCCCTACCCCCTAAGACACAAGAATATGAAAATTAGGCCAATCAATAACCCAACAATGGCCTCTAAGTGTTGAAGTGAAGAGTCACGTGTTTCTCACTTTAAATTAAAAGCTAGAAATGATTAAGCTTAGTGAGGAAAACATGTAAAAAGCTGGGATAGGCCAAAAGCTAGGCATCTTGTGACAAACAGTCGACTAAGTTGTAAATGAAAAGGAAAAGTTCCTGAAGAAAATTAAAAGTGCTACTCCAGTGAGCACATAAGTGATAAGAAACCGAAACAGCCTTGTTGCTAATATGCAGAAAGTTTGAGTGGTCTGCATAGAAGATCAAACCGACCACAACATTCCCTTAAGCCAAAACCTAATCCAAAGTCAGACCTTAACTTTCTTCAGTTCTATGAAGCCTGAGAGAGGTGAGCAAGCTGCAGAAGAAAATTATTAAGCTAGCAGAGGTTCATTGGTTCATTATGTGTAAGGAAAGAAGCCATCTCCATAACACAAGTTCAAGGTAAAGCAACAAGTGCTGCAGCAAGTTATCCAGAGGATATAGCTAAAACAGTGTGTTTGTCTGTTGCATTGCTATAAAGAAGTATGTGAGGATGGGTAATTTGTAAGGAAAGCTTTTATTAGCTCATGGCTCTCTGGGCTGTGAGAGCATGGTACTAGCATCTACTCAGCTCCTGGTGAGGCCTCATGGAGCTTTTACTAGTGTCTTAAGGTGAAGGCAGAGAAGATACATCGCATGGTGAAAAAGGGAACAAGGTGGCAAGGGAAGTGGGGAACATTCTTTTAAACAACCAGAACAACCAGATGTCATGTGAACTCAGAATGAAGACTCACTCATCACCAAGGGGATGGTGCTAATCCATTCATGAGTGATCTTTCCTCATGATCCAAACACCACCCACCAGGCCCACCTCCAACACTGAGAATTGCATTTCAAAATAACAGTTAGAGGAGATAAGCCTTCAAACCATGTAATTCCACCTATTGCCCCCCAAATCTCATGTTTATCTCACATTGAAAAATGCCATTACACCCTGCCAATAGTCTCCAAAAGTCTTAACTCATTCCAGCATCAAGTTCAAAGTGTTAAGTTTCATCTGAGATTCATCTTTCACCTATGAGCCTATAAAATCAAAACAAGTTATTTATTCCCAAGATACAATGGCAGTACAGGCATTGGATAAACACTACCATTTCAAAAGCAAGAACTTGGCCAAAAGAAAAAGGCTATAGGCCCCATGCAAGTCTGAAACTCAGCAGGGTTGGCATTAAATTTGAAAGCACCAATAATCTCCTTGACTCCATGTCCCATATCCAGGGCATACTGGGGCAAGGATTGGCCCCCTAAGGCCTTGGGCAGCTCTATCCCTGTGGCTTTGCAGGGTGCAGCCCCTGTGACTGCTATCACTTGTTGGAGTTGAGTGCCTGTAACATTTCCAGGCTCAGGATGCAAGTTACCCATGACTATACCATTCTGGAGTCTGGAGGGCAGCAGCCCCCTTGTCACAGCTTCACTAGGCCATGTGCTGGTGGGGAGAACTCTTTGTGGGGGATCCAACCCCACATTTCCTCTCTGCACTTACCTAGTAGAGTCTCCCTATGAGGGTTCTGCCTCTGTGTCAGGCTTCTTCCTGGGCACCTAGGTTTCCGCATACATCCTCTGAAATCTAGGGGAAAGCTTCCAAACCTCCTTTACTTTTTCATTCCATGCACTGACTTAATACCATGTAGACACTGCCAAGGCTTATGGCTTACACAATTCAGAGTTGTGGCCTGAGCTGTGCCTGAGCCCTTTGAGCCAAGGCTGGAGCCAGAGCAGCCAAAATGTGAGGAGCAGTTTCCTGAGGCTGAGTAGGGCAGTAACACACTGGGACTGGTACCTAAAACCATTTTTCCTCCTAGGCCTCTGGGCCTGTGATGTGAGAGGCTGTCTTAAAAACTTCTGAAATGCCTTCAAGACCTTTTTCCCATTGTCTTGGATATTAGTACTTGGCTGCCTTTTAGTCATGCTACTGTGTCTAGGAACTGGTTGCTCTACAGCCTGCCTAAATTCTTTCTCTACCACAGGGTCAGGCTGTGAATTTTCCTAACTTTTATGCTCTGCTTCCCTTTTAAATACAAGTTCCAATGTTAAGTCATTCCTTTGCTCCTACATCTGATTTAGATTTTTAGAAGCATCTGGTATTCTAACAGGATTCTTGAACACCTTGCTGCTTAGAAATTTCTTCCATTCAGATATGGTAAGTCATCGCTCTTAAGTTTAAACTTCCATGGGTCTCTAGGGCATGAACATAATGCAGCCAAGTTCTTTGCTAGGGTGTAACAGGGTTTACCTTTACTGCAGTTCTCAATAACTTCTACATTCCCAGCTGAGAATTCATCAGCCTGGCCTTCACTGTCCATATTTCTAACAGCATGTTGGTCACAATCATCTAAGCAGTCTTTAACAAGTTACGAACTTTCCCTCATCTTCCTGCCTTCTTCTGAGCCCTCCAAACTCTTCCAACCTCTGCCCATTACCCAGTTCCAAAACTACTTCCACATTTTCAAGTATTTTTCTAGCAATGACCCATTTCTCAGTACAATTTTCTCTCTCTTTTTTTCTTTCTTTCTTTCTTTCTTTCTTTTTTCTTTTTTTTTTTTCTTTTTTTTTTTTTTTGAGATGAAATCTCACTCTGTCACCCAGGCTGGAGTGCAATGGTGCGATGTCAACTCACTGCAACCTCCACCTCGTGGATTCAAGTGATTCTCCTGCCCCAGTCTCCCAAGTAGCTTGGATTACAGGCATGTGCCACATGCGCAGATAATCTTTGTATTTTTAGTAGCGATGAGGTTTCACCATGTTGCCCAGGCTTGTCTCAAACTCCTGACCTCAGGTGATCCACCTGCCTCAGTCTCCCAAAGTGCTGGGATTACAGGCATGAGCCACCATGCCTGGCCCTCAGCACAATTTTCTATGTTAGTCCATTATATCACTATAAAGAAATACCTGAGGCTGGATAATTTATGAAGAAATGACATTTAATTAGCTCATGAGTCTACAGGCTTTATAAGCATGGTGCTGGAATCTACCGGGCTTATGGTGAGGCCTCAGGAAACTTTTAATCATGGAAGAAGAAGGAGCAGGCATGTCACATGGCAATAGCAGGAGCAAGAGACAGAGGAGAGGGGTGCCACACATGTTTAAACAACCAGATATCATGTGAACTCGCAGCAAAAATTCATTCATCTTCAGTGGGATGTCACTAAGCCATCATTCATAAAGAATCTTCTTTCATGACCCAAATCCCTCCCCCTGGGCCTCACCTCCAACACCGGGAATTAGGTTTCAACATCAGATTTGTAGAGGAGAAACATCCAAACAATTTCAACCATTGATGGAAGAGACTATCCTAAACGGATTTCAGTATAAACAAAATAGCCTTGTATTGTTCAAAGATGCCTTCTAGGGCTTCCATAGATAGAGAAGAGAAGTCAATACCTGGCTTCAATGCTTCAAAGGACAGGCTGTATATCTTGTTACAGGCTTAGGCAACTAGTGGCTTTAAATTAAAGCTAACACTCATTTACTATTCCGAAATTTCTAGGACGCTTAATAATTATGCTAAATCTACTCTGCCTGTGGTCTATTAATGGAATGACAAAGCCTTGATGACAGCACATCTGTTTACAGCATGGTTTACTCATAATTTTACCTCACTGTTGAGACCTATTGCTCAGGAAAAACGATTCATTTCAAAATATTATTGATCATTGACAATGTACTTGGTCACTCAAGAGCTCTGATAGGGATGTGCAAGGAGATTAATGTTTTCACGCCTACTAACACAACATCTATTCTGCAGGCCATAGATAAAGGCAACATTTCAACTTTCAAGTCTTGTTATGTAAGATATAAATTTCATAAGGCTATAAGTGCCATAGATAGATATTTCTCTGATGGATTTGAGCAAAGTAAATTGAAATTATTCTGGAAAGGGTTCGTCACTCCAGATGCCATTAAGAACATTCATGATTCATGAAAAATGGTCAAAATGGCAACATTAACAGGAGTTTAGAAGAGAATGATTCCAACCTTCATGGATGACTATGAGAAGTTCGACACTTCAGTAGAGGAAGCCACTGCAGATGTAGTAGAAATAGAAAGATAGCTAGAATTGGTTGTGGGGCCTGTGTGTATGACTATATTGTTGCAGTCTCTTGATAAAACTTGAATAGATGGGGAGTGACTTCTTATAGATGAGCAAAGAAAGTGGTTTCTTGAGGCAGAATATACTCCTGGTGAAGACGTTGTGAGCAATGTAGAAGTGACCATAAAGGATCCAGAATATTCCGTAAACTTAACAGATAAAGCAGTGCCAGATTTAGAGAAGATTGATGTCTGTTTTGAAAGAAGTTCTAACTGCGGGTAAAATACTATCAAACAGCATCACATATTTTGAAAGCACTATATTCTGGGAAAGGAAGATTCAATTCATGTGGCAAACTTCGCTGTTGTCTTATTTTAAGAAATTGCCACTAGGCACAGTGGCTCACGCCTATAATCCCAGCACTCTGGGAGGCCAAGGTGGGTAGATCACCTGAGGTCAGGAGTTCGAGACCAGCCTGACTAACATGGTGCAACCCTGTCTCTACCAAAAATACAAAAATTAACTGGGCATAGTCTCAGGTGCCTGTAATCCCAGCTACTCAGAAGGCTGAGGCAGGAGAATTGCTTGAATCCAGGTGGCAGAGGTTGCAGTGAGCCGATATCACACCACTGTACTCCAGCCTGGGCGAGAGAGCAAGACTCCATCTCAAAAAAAAAAAAAAAAAAAAAGAAAAGAAAAGAAAAGAAATTGCCATAGCCACTCTTACCTTCAACAGCCATCATCCTGATCAGTCAGCAGTCATCAACATCAAAACAAGACCCTCCACCACCAAAAAGATTGACTTTCTGAGGGCTCAGATGATCATTGACATTTTTTATTAATAAATACTTTTAATTAAAGTATGTACATTATTTTTAAGACATAATCCTATTCCTCACTTAATAGACTATAGTATAGTATAAACATAATTTGTATATGCACTGGGGAACAAAAAATGGTATGACTCACTTAATTGTGATATTCACTTTATTGCAGTGGTCTGGAACTGAACTTGCAATATCTCTGAGATATGCTTTTTAGGTTCTAGAAAGCAAAGTAATTGTTATAGTTTTATTTTATGCATATATGTCTCTTATTAGCACATAGAAGAGAGCAATAGATTACAACTACCAGCCGGCTATGAGATATTGGGCAAAACTAATGATTCTGCAGGTTCAATAAGCAAGCAAAGCTGCACCTTTAGCTTTAAATTTTCAACACCAATTATTTTCATCCAATGTGGGTTGTCTATAGGGCAGTTCTGTGTAGGTCTTCATGATCTTTACAAAATATTATAATTGTCTCCTAATTATGCATAGAATTTATCTGCATAAAGTTATGAGAGATGCCAAACTATACTTTTATAAAGAAATCTCTGACAGCCATTTCTTAAGGCGACAGGTGTCGAAAAGAATAGAGATGAAAAAAATACATAATGGAGCATAATTGCTAAATGGTAGGCCAAAAAAATGAAGATTTCTCAAAGTCCAACAGTGACTGTCAGCAGTGCTTATTTTACCATGTTGTGAACCAAAAGCATAATGCAATAAATTCACAATAGACTAAATCTTAGCCATCTTGTGATTGACTTCGAGGAACTTCACTATCTTAAATTTTCTCAATCTTAGTCTCAACAGTAAAATGAAAGTCTTGAATTTTCAAATTTAGATCTCATATCTTCATGGAATACGGAGTATGTATTTCTTTGCGAGATAGTGGTATGACAAACACTGTGACAGACTGAGATTCATGATAGGTAACCATTAAGATCTTGCATCCTGGAGACGTAGACGAGCTCCTCTTTTCTGCAGTGAGAGTTACTAAGACATAGTATTTTGGCCTTCAGTGTTTCTCTGTTAAGACAGATAACTGACAATTAATAGTCACACCTATAAATATATTTTTTAAAGTTTGCAATTAGAAACTCTTGGTGAGTAAGTGTATTTGTAAAATTTTTAAACATGTTTTTGGAAATATGGAAATAAACTGACCTTAACATCATCACATAAAACCAAGTATTTAAAGGAAAAAAGATTTTGTTCCAATTGCTTTTTCATCGTAGTCCTCCCTCAACAAAAATCTGTAAAACTTTAGGATGATGGAACTGATCTGCATGTTACCGAAAACACTGAGTGGATATATGACTCAATGCATTTGTCAAAACTCATAGAACTCTATGTCAAAAAAGAGTACATTTTAATGTATGTATAGTAAAAAAATTCAGCCAGGATATCAGGGGATTTCAGGATGGAATATAGACTATGACAACTAAATCTGCCTTTATTACAGTGTTTGACATAACCTCATTGAAGCAGGTGGGGGGGAAAGAAGCTAGCATAAATAACTTTGCTGAATGGTGTTTTGAGGGAAACTGAAAGCTAAAGACAAAAGGAATGGTACATAAAAACTGACCTCTAGTTGCTGAATTTATTTTTCACTGAGGTTGTGGTTGCTAATTCTCAACCTGCTTTACATGTATGTCTGGGGTTGAATAAATAAGTAAATTGATGCTGCATAGTGAGAACCAGCTTTCTCCCTGTTAGAGAGGGAAATTATAGATAGGCAAGGAATAAAGGCAAAACGAATGCTGTAGTACCAGATTGGAGTTAGAAACCTCACTATAACCTCACAATTAGCTTTATATATATATATGTGTGTATATATATATGAAATGGGAGATTTCCCGTATTCCCCTCACAGGGTATGTGACAAAGTTGTGGGTTGCTTCTTTGGTGCCCCACCGCTCAAACCCCTAGTTGGAGCATGAAGACTGGCAGGTCATGGGGAATGTTTTTGGTCTCTGACCCCACAGCAGAGTCTAGGGTTGAGTGTTTACAGCTCCTGAAGCCCCAGTGGGCATGTGTTACAGTGTGCTCTTTCAGCTTTGTCATCTGCAGGTGGCTTGTGTTAATTAACTCAGTTAGACCCTCTGCCTTATCGCAAGGACAGAGGACTTTCTGTATCCTGGGGTTCTTGACCTAGTATACTGGAAAAATTGGCTCACACATGGGCTTGGAGAATGAGTGCAAGGTTTTATTGAGTGGTGGAAGTAGCTCTCAGCAGATAGATGGAGAAAGGATTGGGAAGGTGATCTTCTCCTGGAGTTGGGCTGCTCAGCAGCCAGACTCTCCTCTGACCACCCCTGGCCGAATCCCCCTGGCGTCCACGTCATTCCGCTATCGATGGCCCGCTGGCATCTGTTGGTGTGTTCTTCTGCTGGTGTGTTCCTCTTCACATCCAGCTGCTTGTGTCTGTGCCCGCTAGGGTCTTAGGGTCTTGGGATTTTTATGGGCACAGGATGGGGGCCATGGTGAGCCAGAGTGGTCTTGGAAAATGCAAGATTTGGGCACAGTAACAGGAGTCTCTGTCCTCACTTAGGTCCGTGAGCACAGGCCCAAGGGTTGAGCCCTCGCCATGGACCCCATCCTTGTCTGCCCAGCACTCTCCTGACCTCTCCCATATTTTATATATATAGAGAGATGTGTATATATATATAGATGTGTATATATATATATATGTGGATGTATATATATATCCCATATTTTATATATAGAGTATGCATATATAGATATATATATACATCTATATCTATACACATCTATATATATATACATACTGTATGTGTATGTGTATATATATAGAGAGAATGTACATACATCTACATATATATACATCTACATACATATATACACATATATACATATATACATCTACATCTATATACATACATATAGATGTATATACATACATATAGATGTATATAGATGTAGATGTATATATGTAGATGTATATATATGTATATGTCTATATATGTAGCTGGATAGACAGATGCAGAAATAATTATAGAAATGTGTATATACATGGGTTAGTGTACATACATATACTTTCTTGCTCTCTCTACTGAGAGGGTCTGCGAGCAGTGACACTTCAGCAACAATAATCACACCAGGAACCCAGATCATGATTTCTAACCCCATTCTTCAATAAAAAGAACCAGGAGGCCGGGAGCAGTGTTTCACACCTATAATCCCAGCACTTTGGGAAGTCGAGACGGGTGGATCACTTGAGGTCAGGAGTTCAAGACTAGCCTGGCTGACATGGTGAAACCCTGTCTCTACTAAAAATACAAAAAATTAGCTGGGCATGGTGGTGGGCCCCTGTAATCCCAGCTGCTTGGGAGGCTGAGGCAGGAGAATTGCTTGAACCCAGGAGGCAGAGGTTGCAGGGAGCCAAAATCACACCATTGCACTCCAGCCTGGGTGAAAGAGGGAGACCCCTCCCCCAAAAAAAAAAAAAAAAAAAAAAAGGAGTCCTCAAAGAAATGGCTGATTTTAAAGCTGGGGCAATAAATATACAAGACAAACATGGAGCGTCTTGTAGTGCTGGAGAGCCAAAAAGTTCTCATCAAACAAAAGGATGAGAGTGTATCAAAAGGACACATAAACCAACTGAAAGAGTTCTCGATGGCCAAAGCTGTAATAATTTGACAAAAAAATCCCAAATAAAGCTGCATTAGATTACAACCCAAAGTATAAAATATTCATGAATCTATACTGATATAAATAAATAAATAGGGGAGAAGGGACACATCTCCCTATAGAATAATTCAAAATAACAGTAGATACTCCCTTCTTCAGGAGATGGAGTTTGGTCCCCCTCCCCTTTGAATGTGGACTGAATTTAGTGTGTTGCATCTAAATGACTAAGTATACAAGGAGGAAAAAGTAGTTACTTTATGTAATGAAATGTGATGAGCAGCACTTAACCAGGTGATGGAGGTTCACATCACCAGTGATAAGTCACGTTGATATCATATGCCTCCAAGATGATATAATGATAACGACATTGACCTCTGTGATTACTCTTCTGCAAAAATCATAACTTCCGTCTAGCCATGAGGAAAACACAAAACAACTCCAAATTGAAGAACTTTCTACAAACAGCTGGCTACTAATCCTTAAGACTTTTACTGTTACGAGAAACAAGGAAAGGCTGAAAAATTATCACAGACCAGAGGAGTCTAAAGAGACATGATGGCTAAATGCAACATGGTAGCCTGGATGGGATCCTGGAATACAGGAGAGGCATTAGTAGACAAAGTGGTAAACTTTGAATAAAGCCTGTAGTTTAGTTAATGATAATGAATTGGTGGTGGTTTCTTAGTTTTAACAAAAATGCAATGGTAATGTAAGACGTAAAGATTAGAGGAAACTGGGTGAGAGGTATGTGGGAACAATCTTTGGAAATCTAAAATTATTTCAAAATAGTAAGAAATTATTACATGCCAAAAAATATCCATGGAAAAACTCCCTAACTATAGTAGCTATCGTGATCCTAGTAATGTTTATCTTATGAGTAGAAATAATTCAGTTCCTTTGGTTTTTTGAAATCTCTACTTATTTTGTGATTCATGCTGAGTAATTTTCATTATTTGTGACCTTTTGAAAATGTTCTTTCTTTTATCACTCTCATCATTTTGTTCAGTGATGTGCTTCTGGTAAGCTGCTTCTAATAAAAGTCAAATAAAAGCTTTAAATTGAAATAAAGATGAAAATTTTAAAGGACAATGTTTAGTAAATTGCTAAAAGAAAGAAATTTCCTTAAAGGGAAACTTATCATTAAACAAAATTGTAAAGTACTTAGTGAATAAGGACTTAGAAAATACTCACACATCACTGCTTTTTTTAGAACACTGATTATTTAACACAAGCGTATGTCTTTTTGCAGTTTGTAAAATTTTGTCAATGTTTTTAGAATAGAGGTGGAGCGAAAGTCAGATTTGAGTTGGTTGAAGGGTATATAGGAGGAGAGGAAGTAAACATAGTGAGTGTAGGCAAATCTTTCAAGAAGTTTTGCTATGTAGAAGAAAAGAAATATGAAGTCATAGCTGAAACAAGACAATTAGGGAAGTTTTTGAGATGAAATGGAGTAGAAAAAATTGTTAATAGTAAATATCTAAATGTGAGAGAGAAATCAATGATGTAGGAAAGAGTGGAAAACTCCAGTATTCAAGTTCTTGAGAACAAGATATGATCTAGAAACTAGTGGAAAAATGGTCTTTCCTAGGATCAAGCCAGGCAATGTAATTCAGTCAAGTGAGTCAACAGGTTTGGTGGTGGAAAGATGGGTGTTAGGAGACTGATGTTATTGCTTTGACTTTCTGTCCAGTAAACTATGAGATAAGGCCATTGGTTTAGATTTTTGTGATGAAGAGAATTTTCTTGAAAAAAAGTTTTGAAAGAGAGGATAAAATTGGACATAATTTTCTTACAAAGTGGGAAAACAGACTTCCTAGGAAAATATAATATTTTCAAGGAATTCAGACTTTTTAAAATAAAATTGTAACTAAAAGAATCCTTTGCGAGGCCCAGCATCATGGCTCACACCTGTAATCCCAGCACTTTAGGAGGCCAACCCGGCTGAGTCACTTGAGCTCAAGAGTTCGATACCAACCTGGGCAACATGGCAAGACCCCCATCTCTACCAAAAAAAAAAAAAAAAAAAAAAAAAATTAACCAGGAGTGGTGGCATGTGCCTGTGATCCAAGCTACTTGGGAGCCTGAGATGGGAGGTTTGCTTGAGCTCAGAAGGTCAAGGCTGCAGTGAGCTGAGATTGCACCACTGTACTCCAGCCTGGGTGACAGCATAAAACCCTGTCTCTAAAAACAAAACAAAACAAATAATTTGCCTCAGTCATCACCTGAAGGACAGTTTATTTGAAATACAGATGTAGCCTAGAAATTGATTTTCTTTTTAAGGGCATTAAAACCTCGCTTCACTGGAGACAAGGGAGGTGTTTCTGTCTGATTTAGGTAACAGACATTATATGGCATCCATGTGCGTATCAAATCAGCTTCATTTAGAATTCAACATGGAATTGGAACTTCTTACCAAAATGCTTATAGAGCTGTCTGTTAATTATGCTTATAGAGCTGTCTGTCTGTTAATTATGCATACACATGTACATTGTATACATGTACACAAATCCAGGCCCTTTCCAGAGTCATCAGGAAAGAAGCCTTCAGCAGAGTACCATAGTAGATAGCAGTGCTCTGATACATTTAGAAACACAGATTAATACTTGCTCTCAAACACAGTGGCGTACAACCTAAGAAATCTCTGTAATGAGTATTACATACCCTGACATAAGAAACTGACTATTCCAATATAGTCCAGAGTGATGTATAAAGAAAAAGTTCAGCAAAATAGTTCCCTCAGTTTCTAAGTGAGTACAGATATCTGTTAAAGGACAGAGTGGATCTAATAGGATAATCATTAAAAGCTGGAATTGTCCACTGGAATCAGAAATCATGTCAGGGCAATCGCTATGTAAGAGGCAGTTAAAGAGCAAAGACAATAAGTAATTGTTCTTAAGTGTAGGAATCACGTGAGCTTTCTGTAAATGGTCATTGTTAAACTCTCATATTAGTTCTAATCATTGATTAACTGTGTGATCTCAAATTGTCTATATGTGCTATAATATCATCTGCAATTGGTTCTTCTTTTATTTATCCTCTTGCAATATTTATACTTATTATTCCTCCTTTATTGCTTCTTATATTTACTGAGATTTCCTAGGCAGTGTCAAATGATAGCAGTGTTGGCACGCATCCTTGTTGGTTCTCAATGTTGATGGAAATACTTATAATCTCTAATCATTGGAGGTTTTTCATTCTTGGTATAAATTTGTGCCTTATCTCTTTTTTCTTGTTTGTATTTGTCAATATTTTATATATCTTACCAGTATTTTCACAGCAGCAGATTTTGGGTTTACTGGTCAATTCCAAATAAAATTGTAACTACTGTAAAATAATTTGCCAGGTCAGGCATGGTGGCTCACACCTGTAATCCCAGCACTTTGAGAGGCCAGGGCAGGTGTGTCGCTTGAGCTCAAGAGTTCAAGACCAGCCTGAGCAACATGGAAATATTACTGGTTTATGTTTGTTTGTTGTTGTTATTTTTTTCCAGACAGTTTCTTTTCTACCTCATTAATTTCTGCAGTTATATTTGTTAATGCCTTATTTCAATTCATTCAAGTTTTATTTCTTTTGTTTCTTCTTAAACAGAAAACTGTGTTCTTTGTATTTAATTTTCCTTTTTTATTTCAAATCCATTCAGCTCTATAAAATTTCTTCTGAGTGTGATTTAGAACACACTCCATAGGTTTTAATATATAGTGTCATCATTTTTTTCTAAAAAGCATGTGATGTTAGTTATTTTTCCCTCATTAAAACAAAGGTTACTTTAGTTATTTTATATGATGATTAAAAAGTAATCCACTTTCATGGTAAAATATCCAAAAAGTGGAGAACAATATAAAGAAAGTGTAAAGTAAAATTAATTCCCCAATTATCCATGCTCTGTGTTTGAAGATAAGGAGTGTTGACAACTTCTTGAACCTTTTCATGAAACATAATTTAAGGATATAAGGGCACATCTATTTTGTAAAATTTTACTCAAAGAGAGTCTGAATTAGTTATCAGTAGCTGCATGACACATTAACCCAAAACTTAGTTGCCTAAAACAGCAAACATTTGAATCTTAATTTTACATTTTCTATGAGTCAAGAATCTTCATATGGCTTAACTGAGTTCTCTAACTCAGTATCTCATGAGGCTGCTATTAAAGTGTCAACCAGGGTTGCATTCATCTCAAGGCTGAAGTGGGAAAGGAATTGCTTCCAAAGTTACTTATGTGGGTGTTGGTAGGTCTTTGGTCCTTACGAGACGATGGCTAGAGACAATAGTTCCTTGTTAAGTAGGCCACTCCATAGGGCAGCTCACAACATGGTAGCTGACTTTTCTCAGAGCAAACAGGTGAGTGAAAGTGGGGTAAATATGGATCCCGCAGTCTTTATGTAACCTAGTCTTTCAAGTCATCACCTCTGCCACGTTGTATTCAGTAGAAGTGACTCACTAAACCTTACCCACATTCAAAGACATGAATGCCAGGAGGAGGATATCATTTAGGGCTCACTTAGTGGCTGCCTACCACCGGATCATATTAGGCATTTATCCACCTCAAAGATATTCTGAATATCCTTTTATATAATTATCTAATATTTTTCAATCACTGTTGGGATGGTGACAAAGAAGCTGCAAACAAGAAAGCAAAAAAATATGTAAATAAAGTGACTAAGAACTTGGTATAGTAAATATCTTTAGATATAATTATTCAGCATATGTGTAAAGTGTATGGTTATTGGTGTAATTCCCAGTGCCCCAACATCCATTTCAGATTTGGCCAAGTAGGATAGTGGGCTTGCAAGGTCTTCCTGAGGGTAGAGCCAAGGGACACAGAGACAAATGGGCAAAAGAAGAATTCCTCCTATTAAAACAGAAGAGTCCAAATGGATATTTAGTAGTCTAAAGTATAGAATACGGGAGGAACTGCCAATGATTTACCAAAACTAGATTTTCTCTTTTTTTCTGAGCACAGAGCTACTCTTTATTTCATAGCCTCCCTTTCTGTTATGTATGAGCATGTGACAGTAGAGATGTAAGCAGAAACATGTATTCCATTCCCAAGCCTCAGCTATAGGAACTTTCCAGGTGTACTTTACCACATTATTTCCCAATTCTCATTGATAGGATGGAGGTACCCAAGGCTCATATATAGAATGGGCCCTTTCCAACTAAGGACTCATGAATTTCTTCATTTTGATCAGGTGTTATTTTATTATTGCTGACTTATTCCTCTTTCTGAAATTTCTGTTGGATGTAGTTTTGAAACATCTAATTATCTCCTCTTACTTTTCTTACTGTTTCTACTATCCTTCTCAACCTTTTGTTATTTTAGGATCTTGAATTAATCTTCTGTTCTCTATAAGATACCTGGTTATCATTCCCTGCTTCTAAAGTAGTGATAGGTTATGGAACAGGGTGGAGTATGAAGGTAATTAGTCTCATAGGAAGGCACTGGTTTTTTTTTTTTTAATACCTAAAATCGTAAGGGAGCAAATACTTCTGTTTCCCCATTCCCTAGCTCAAGTTGGATGATGAAGCCTCAACAAGGAAGAACATGTATTCAATACTCAGCTTCTACTACACTGTGTCAAAGAATCACCTTACCGTTTTATCCAAGGCTTTCTCCTCTTCCCTGTCAATCCTCTCTAATCATGGAACATTCTTGGATTAATTTCCACCCTTTGTAGCAGTCTTCCTTGCACATATGATTCAGCTTGTCTTATGTCTTTCAGTATTCCTTTACTGAGTCTGTTTCACCGCATATTTTCCAGCAGAAATGTAGTGGTTTTTTTTTTTTTTTTTGGTAATTTTACACATATATTCTTATCCATAGCATTTTAGTAGTAACCTTTAGACCCACATTATAAAACTTCAGTAGTTTGATATACCATCATTGCAAGTCTTTTCTTCTATTAAATAGACTAATTAGCACAAGAGGAAGAAGACGTTTTATCTTTTATGCCATAACCATTCACATCCTTTTCTCCTTTTGGGATTTTTAGAAGTTTCATATTAGCAACACTACCACTTTAAATTGTGAAATTTTGCATACTTCTTGACACTGCCCCCTCCAGGTGCATGTTAGGATACTTTGAAATCCCATTATTCTTTCGTCAAAACACACTGAGATATGCAAATGATTTATGAGCAGTTTATGATTTTTAAAATTTTACAGAAAACATATTTATAACTGTTTTCTTATTATGGTCATTTTTTTTGAGACAGAGTTTTGCTCTTTCACCCAGGCGGGAGTGCAGTGGCACAATCTTGGCTCACTTCAACCTCTGCCTTTATTATGGTCATTTTTAAAAAGATGAAGAACGTATTTACAAATCTAAGGGATGTGATGGTCATGACCAATAAAAACTAGGCATAAACTTTCCCTATTACTGCTGAGTGGGAAAGTGCGGTGGAAGCTGGGCAGAGAAAAATGGGTTAACATTCACTGTGTAAACCATTTGGCTTCAGTGTGCTCAAGAACAAATTATATTTAGGCTGGGCATCCCAGAATTAGGAAGTTCTAGGGGCTTTTGATCTCCTAGATTAGCCAAAAAGAAAAAGTGAGGTGCTGAGCTTCTGGCAATTCACCCTGAGGCATCACCTTTATATAAAGACTTCAAGAAGATATTTGAATGGAGAGAAGATAATGCAAAAGAATTGAAAATCCCAGAGAGTCATACAGTTCAGTAGTTGTAAAACCTGCTGAGTCCTATAGCTTTGGGAAGGCTACATCCTCTATCTTTGTGGCTGATAGGACTTCCCTGAAGAATCTCAGATCAGGTGGAAGAAAGTTGGTTGGTGTTTATAAGTAATGGTTTTCTGGAATAAATGTCCATACATACTTTCATTACATGGGTCAAAAAGAAAGTCCCCCAATCATGCTGCACTGCAAGATTTTCTTAGTTGGTTTCTTGGCAAGAAAATGAAGACAATAAACTGAATTGATTTCAGAGGTCTCATTCACAAAACATGAATATTTTTAAATACCTGAAAAATGTTTATCAGATATATAAGTACTTATTTAAAGGAAATTTTGTATCACCTCATATAATTAATATTTCCTTGAGTGATTTTATGATCAACAAAAATATATAATTTTCAATTCAAATATTCCCTCTGCCCTTAACTTTTGGTAGTGGATTTTCCCATATAATTAATAAAAACAAGATTTTAGATTTATTAAATTTGGCATCTTAAACATTTTCCTAGGAAAATTAGTATGGCACACCATTCTAATAACGACTGTACAGAATATAGGAAGCAATTTGTCCCTGACCTTAATTATCAACTAGGTCACAAACAAACCACTTTGCAGTAGGTATAGAGAAAAATACAGGATGTAGCTAAGGGCTTTCATCATAATAAAAAGTTTCATAAAAAGTTTTAATTGTGGAAAAAAGAGGTCTGTTATGTTTTAAGGAGAGAGAGTGCTCTTCCCCCATTCTGCTTCATTCACTGCCTGGCTGGTGCACAAGAATGATAGCTAAGCAAGATCTTAACTTTAATACCAGGCTCTGCTCCAAATAGGCTTCTGCAGAATTATTTTAGGATAAATATACAGAAATAGCATTGCTGGGCTAAATGATATATAACAGATTAAGGGTTTATTTTTTTTTCCTGTCTCAGATGTCATCATATGCATTTGTTTCAGTTTTAACTCCCATCGACAACTTAAGGCATGCTGGTTTCCTCACACTGCATAT
Source organism: Sapajus apella (assembly GCF_009761245.1). Classification (NCBI taxonomy): domain Eukaryota; kingdom Metazoa; phylum Chordata; class Mammalia; order Primates; family Cebidae; genus Sapajus; species Sapajus apella. The sequence continues at coordinate 23,416,022 of NW_022436957.1, forward strand.
ACTACATAAACATGAAAATCCTATTTTGAAAATTTTCTTATGAAACTTCCTCTCTTTATCCTTTTGTTTCAATCTGATATGTTTATAATAGCCAAAAATATATTGTTTCATTTGATTTAAATCAGTGAAAATAATCCATATAGCAAAGTGGGAAAAATGAGTATTGGTCATCTTTCGGTCATCCCCATATATGCTCTTTTGGGCTTATTAATAGAGGAGGGAAGAGAGAGAAAGAGAGAGAGAGAGAATTGTTCTAAAAATTTCATCCTGGTATCTTGGGTAGCCAAAGGATATTTCCTTCCAGGGCTATAACGCTAATGTGCAAATGGTACTTTTGATTTTCTAAACAAAGTTGTTTACTGACTTAGCACACCAGTCTGTTCTTATGTACAAAACTGTAGTTCTTAAAATCCATGGTTTCACATATTAGCTACTAGACGTGGACAACCAAATGTGGAAACTGCATTCTTTCAGATAGAAGGAGATTCACATGTTGGGAGATTCTCAGAAATAGAATCATCAGATAACATCCCTGGTTTTTCTCTTTAAAGGCTCTTCCAGGTGGCACTATTACCCATAGGTTCAAAATGAGAAAGGTCACCTAAGCTATTTTAGTTAGTGAGTGCAATCAGATGTTGGTAAAGTAATTTTGAAATATCAGGGGATTCACAAAATGCAAGTTCATTTTCTCTCATTTCAATAAGTCCATAGATACACAGTTCAAGACTGTTAGGCTACGTGATGACCTCAGTATCCCAAGTAGCTTCTAGTTTTATGCTCTGCCATTCTTATGATGGTGGGAGGAGATAGCTATTGTTTTCCAGACAGGAAAAAGAAAACGAGAGAAGCAAGAAGAGGTGGCATCTATATCAGGAAATCAAAATCTTGCCCAGAAATGCTTAGCCAATTTGTTACATCACCCCGCCAAATGCAAGGGTTCTCTGTGATTTATATACTTGAGCTCCACACTTGGTAACATCTAACCTACAGTTTCTAACAGCAAGGAGAAAGGAAAGAAATAATAGATATTGGATGGCTCACTGCCACAAAATCTAAGAGTAGTTTATAAAGCAAAGAATTCCCAACAATACAAGGATACCTGAAAGATCAGGTAAGATAAAAGCTGAGAAACATTCAATAATTTTGACAATAACAATAAAAGTTATTACTGATCATGGCAAGGAAAGCTTCAATGAGTGAGGCAGCAGAAATCAAAGGAGTTAAGTAAGGAGAAGCAAAGACAATAGCTCTTAAATAAAAATAAATTTTTTGAAATAGTAACTTCTAGAGTGCACACTGGCCCAAGGAAATTTTGGGAGGATGAAGAGTGTTTCTGGGCTGTGATACTGATTGCATGAGTCTATATATTCACTTAAAAAACCCATTGAATTGATGTAATTCATAAAATTATATGAATAATAAACAAAATTTATATGTAGATTATACAATAATAAAGCTAAAAATTGAAATGAACTTTATAAAAATTTGGCTATCAATAAATAAGGAAGTTGTGGTATCAGTTTCTCTCACTGACATATTCAAACACTTTATTTCATTTGTTTTGTTTTGTTTTGGCGGTTTTTATTAGAAGCTATTTTGAAGAAATGAGAATCTTGATTTTCTTTATCAGGGAATTTGGGAATTTAAAAGGAGAGATGTAAAACACGATGCAGTCAAAAATTGTGAAAGCATCTGAGGTAAAATTTGAAAAAATTGTCCCTCCTTAGTCTGTCACAATTACTTCTCAAAAGTCAATACGCTTATCAACGTGGTGGCTTCCCTTCAAAAATTCTATGTATATGCAAGGGTGGGCCCAGGTTAAGTGGAAACTAAAACTTAATACAATTTTAGAACCTTACTAAAAAAACAAGAAATTACAAAATTATACATTTATAATTAGGTTAGGAAGAGAGAGAGAGAGAGAGAGAGTGTGCGTGTGTGTGTGTTAAGGAGAGAAATCATAAAAACTGGCTGGAGTTTTAACAATTCAGTCATTTCTTCTGGTATCTGAAATGTTTATAGAGAAATGCCTTTCATGCAAACTGGTTCCCACACACACTACAATTCTGAGAATTATTGGAAACCAGTGCAAGGGAGAGGCCTTGAAGCTTAAGCTTCATTACTCTTACAGTAGATCTGCCACTGGGCGTATGTAATGTGGATAGCCAGTGTATAAAGTATAACTGAGCACAAAATACATTTTTTTTTTTTGAGATGGAGTTTTGCTCTTGTTGCCCAGGCCGGAGTACAGTGGCATGATCTCAGCTCACTGCAACCTCTGCCTGTCACGTTCAAGCGATTATCCTGCCTCAGCCCCCCGAGTGTCCGGGATTACAGGCAGGCACCACCACACCCGGCTAATTTTGTATTTTCAGTAGAGACGGGGTTTCTCCATGTTGGTCAGGCTGGTCTCACACTCCCAACCTCAGGTGATCCACCTGCCTCGGCCTCTCAAAGGGCTGGGATTACAGGCGTGAGCCACCGTGCCCAGCCCAAAATACAATTTTTTTTTTCTTTTACCAGCTTAATTTATATTTAAGATCCCCATTCTTCTGGAGCAGTGGAAACTTGTTCTCAGTCACCTGGGGCTTTATCCAAAAAGTTACTAAAAAGTCGCAATAGACAGTTATTGGTTAGGTCACCAAAGATCCAGGGTACCTAGGCCCTTTGTGGAGCCATTCTTTTCCCTGCAGATTTTGTCCTTTCCCAGGGATTGCCCTTTTCTCAGAGACACTCTTAACATGTAGACTCTTGTCTAGCAGGTTACCTTCAAAATAGCTCACACAGATTGTTTACAATCAACAGATGTGCCTGGTAGATCAACAGCAGACCAAAATCAGTTATTCTATATTTTGAATATCACTCTACTTACTGTTCTTCCCACCCTAACACTTGGAACATATTTTTGTATAATGAAAATTAAGAAAATGAAGAAACCCTGCTCATTGTAATTTTTCTCCCATTTTGCCAATGTTCAACCCATTTTCTAGGTAAGAACTTTATCTTTTATTTGTCTTAAATCCAGAAGAGACTTAAAGTCTCTTTTCTACTTTTTGAGCCCTCTCCTGAAACAATGAATTAAGGCATTTAATTGGAATGTTTATAGGGAAAGAGTGGTGAGGAAAGTAGTAGATACTTATCAGGAAAAAAATTAGTTAAAATTTAACAAATAACCCTAACAATGTGCTCAACATATAAAAGATGTCATCAATTATAATGCCATGACATTGATTTAATAATAGTTTTTCATGAAATAATTACTATATGAAACATACACAATTGATTTTTAAAATGTTATCACTTGATTATATACATTAATTTATGCAATAACTTGCTGACTTCTTTCTCCATATCACAAAGCTTACTTCATATGGAAAATATATATATTTTACCTAGTCTCTCTTGACTCCGAGCAGATCATACATTATATTACTCCTTGGATATATATTCACTGAAAACCTACTATGTGACAAACAATGTTTTATGTGATAGAAACGCAGTGGTTAAGAAAACAGCCTCTTTCCTAATAAAGCTTAGATTTCACTGAGAGAACACAATGACAAAGAAGCATACACATAATACAATATTAGGTACAGGTAAATGCTATAGAAATAAAACAAGGGAGCTGAGGCCCTATGGAATGATGGGGATAGTTAGGGAAGCCCTTTATCAAGAGCCCTGAAAAATTTCAGAGGCTGAACCATGTGAATATCTACAAGAAAGTTCCTGATAGAGGGAACAACAAGCGATAGAGGGATGCCAATAAAGGTAGTGGTACTGGGAAGAGTGACAGGAGATGCGCTTGGAGAGGGGTCCAGGAGCCAGAGCATATGGCCCTGTAAAGTGTTGTAGGCCTGGATAAGAGCATTGGATTTTATTCTCAGTAAGTATGCTGGGCCGTTGAGAATTTTTCTTTGTTTTTGTTGCTTAGCTTTGTTTCTTTTAATCAGCATGTCATATTTTAGTAAACAGTGCACAAGGTAGCTACTTTTAGAACTGACAGCTTACTTGTAAGGCATACATACTGATGTATAACCAAGTTGTATTTGCGTCCTAAATTTTAAAAAAATAGAAGGAAATATAAATAAAATATATAATATTATTCTTAGGATTAGCAGTTTATATCACATAAATTTGGCCACAAACATATTTTTAGCTTGCACTTTCCCATGCTCTATATATCAAGCAAATAGGCAATTTTTCCTGCCTTTCAGCTCATTCTTGACAAGTCATGTCCTGTAAAAAATGTAATAAAAAACTTTTTTTTAATTCCATTTTAGGTTTTGGGGTACATGTGAAGAACATGCAAAATTGTTGCATAGGTACACACATGGCAGTGTGATTTCCTGCCTTCCTCCCCATCACCTATATTTGGCATTTCTCCCCATGCTATCTCTCCCCAACTCCCCACCCCCCGCCGTCCCTCCCCTATTTCCCCCCAACAGACCCCAGTGTGTGATGCGCCTCTCCCTGTGTCCATGTGTCCTCGTTGTTCAACACCCCCTATGAGTGAGAACATGCGGTGTTTGATTTTCTGTTCTTGTGTCAGTTTGCTGAGAATGATGGTTTCCAGGTTCATCCACGTCCCTACAAAGGACACGAACTCATCGTTTTTGATGGCTGCATAATATTCCATGGTATATATGTGCCACATTTTCCCTGTCCAGTCTATCATTGATGGGCATTTGGGTTGGTTCCAGGTCTTTGCTATTGTGAACGGTGCTGCAATGACCATTCATGTGCATGTGTCCTTATAGTAGAACAATTTATAATCCCTTGGATATATACCCAGTAATGGGATTCCTGGGTCAAATGGAATTTCTATTTCTAGGTCCTTGAGGAATTGCCACACTGTCTTCCACAATGATTGAACTAACTTACACTCCCACCAACAATGTAAAAGTATTCCAATTTCTCCACATCCTCTCCAGCATCTGTTGTCTCCAGATTTTTTAATGATCACCATTCTAACGGGAGTGAGATGGTATCTCAATGTTGTTTTGATTTGCATTTCTCTGATGACCAGTGATGATGAGCATTTTTTCATATGTTTGTTGGCCTCATGTATGTCTTCTTTTGTAAAGTGTCTGTTCATATCCTTCACCCACTTTTGAATGGGCTTGTTTTTTTCTTGTAAACCTCTTTTAGTTCTTTGTAAATTCTGGATATCAGCCCTTTGTCAGATGGGTAGACTGCAAAAATTTTTTCCCATTCTGTTGGTTGCTGATTCACTCTAATGACTGTTTCTTTTGCCGTGCAGAAGCTGTGGAATTTGATTAGGTCCCATTTGTCTATTTTGGCTTTTGTTGCCAATGCTTTTGGTGTTTTGGTCATAAAGTCCTTGCCTATGCCTATGTCCTGAATGGTTTTGCCTAGATTTTCTTCTAGGGTTTTTATAGTGTTAGGTCTTACGTTTAAGTCTTTAATCCATCTGGAGTCAATTTTAGTGTAAGGTGTCAGGAAGGGATCCAGTTTGTGCTTTCTGCACATGGCTATCCAGTTTTCCCAACACCATATATTAAACAGGGACTCCTTTCCCCATTGCTTGTTTTTATCAGGTTTGTCAAAGATCAGATGGTTGTAGATGTGTTGTGTTGCCTCCAAGGACTCTGTTCTGTTCCATTGGTCTATATCTCTGTTTTGGTACCAGTATCATGCTGTTTTGATTACTGTAGGCTTGTAGTATAGTTGGAAGTCTGGTAGTGTGATGCCTCCCGCTTTGTTCTTTTTGCTTAGAATTGACTTGGCTATGCGGGCTCTCTTTTGGTTCCATATGAAGTTTAAGGTGGTTTTTTCCAGTTCTGTGAAAAAGGTCATTGGTAGCTTGATGGGGATAGCGTTGAATCTGTAAATTACTTTGGGCAGTATGGCCATTTTCATGATATTGATTCTTCCTAACCATGAACATGGAATGTTTCTCCATCTGTTTGTGTCCTCTCTTATTTCATTGAGCAGTGGTTTGTAGCTCTTGAAGACGTCCTTTACGTTCCTTGTTAGTTGTATTCTTAGGTATTTTATTCTCTTTGTGGCAATTGTGAATGGCAGTTTGTTCTTGATTTGGCTCTCTTTAAGTCTGTTATCGGTGTATAGGAATGCTTGTGATTTTTGCACATTGATTTTGTATCCTGAGACTTTGCTGAAGTTGCTTATCAGTTTCAGGAGATTTTAGGCTGAGACGATGGGGTCTTCTAGATTTACAATCATGTCGTCTGCAAATAGAGACAATTTGACTTCCTCCTTTCCTATTTGAATACCCTTTATTTCTTTTTCTTGCCTAATTGCTCTGGCTAGAACTTCCAATACTATATTGAATAGGAGTGGTTAGAGAGGGCATTCTTGTCTAGTGCCAGATTTCAAAGGGAATGCTTCCAGTTTTTGCCCATTCAGTATGATATTGGCTGTGGGTTTGTCATAACTAGTTTTTATTATTTTGAGATACATTCCATCAATACCCAGTTTATTGAGGGTTTTTAGCATAAAGCGCTGTTGAATTTTGTCAAAGGCCTTCTCTGCATCAATTGAGATCATCATGTGGTTTTTGTCTTTGGTTCTGTTTATGTGGTGGATTACATTTATAGACTTGCATATGTTGAACCAGCCTTGCATCCCCGGGATGAAGCCTACTTGATCATGGTGGATAAGCTTTTTGATGTGCTGTTGCAATTGGTTTGCCAGTATTTTATTGAAGATGTTTGCATCTATATTCATCATGGATATTGGCCTGAAGTTTTCTTTTCTTGCTTTCTCTCTGCCGGGTTTTGGTATCAGGATGATGTTGGTCTCATAAAATGATTTAGGAAGGATTCCCTCTTTTTGAATTGTTTGGAATAGTTTCAGAAAGAATGGCACCAGCTCCTCTTTGTATGTCTGGTAGAATTCGGCTGTGAACCCATCTGGACCTGGGCCTTTTTTGGGTGGTAGGCTCTTAATTGCTGCCTCAACTTCAGACCTTGTTATTGGTCTATTCATGGTTTCGACTTCTTTCTGTTTTAGGCTTGGGAGAATGCAAGTGTCCAGGAATTTATCCAGTTCTTCCAGGCTTACTAGTTTATGTGCGCATAGTTGTTTGTAATAATCTCTGATGATGGTTTGTATTTCTGTGGAATCTGTGGTGATATCCCCTTTATCGTTTTTTATTGCATCTATTTGATTATTCTCTCTTATCTTTTTTATTAACCTGGCTAGTGGTCTATTTTGGTGATCTTTTTGAAAAAATCAGCTCCTGGATTTATTGATTTTTTAAAGGGTTTTTTGTGTCTCTGTCTCCTTCAGTTCTGCTCTGATCTTAGTTATTTCTTGTCTTCTGCTAGATTTTGAGTTTTTTGATCTTGCTCCTCTAGCTCTTTCAATTTTGATGATAGGGTGTAGATTTTAGATCTTTCCTTGCTTCTCATGTGGGCATTTATTGCTGTATATTTTCCTCCAGACACTGCTTTAAATGTGTCCCAGAGATTCTGGTATGTTGTGTCTTCGTTCTTGTTGGTTTCGAAGAACATCTTTATTTCTGCCTTCATTTCATTGTTTATCCAGTCAACATTCAAGAGCCAGGTGTTCAGTTTCCATGAAGCTGTGCGTTTCTGAGTTAGCTTCTCAATTCTGAGTTCTAACTTGATTGCACTGTGGTCTGAGAGACTGTGTTATGATTTCTGTTCTTTTGCATTTGCTAAGGAGTGATTTACTTCCAATTATGTGGTCAGTTTTAGAGTAGGTGTGATGTGGTGCTGAGAAGAATGTATATTCTGTGGATTTGGGGTGGAGAGTTCTGTAAATGTCTATTAGGTTTGCTTGGTCCACGTCTAAGTTCAAGTCCTGGATATCCTTGTTAATTTTCTGTCTGGTTGATCTGTCTAATATTGACAATGGAGTGTTAAAGTCTCCCACTATTATTGTGTGGGAGTCTAAGTCTCTTTGTAAGTCATTAAGAACTTGCCTTATGTATCTGGGTGCTCCTGTATTGGGTGTGTATATATTTAGGATCGTTAGCTCTTCTTGTTGCATTGATCCTTTTACCATTATGTAATGTCCTTCTTTGTCTCTTTTGATCTTTGTTGCTTTAAAGTCTATTTTATCAGAGACGAGAATTGCAGCTCCTGCGTTTTTTTACTCTCCATTTGCTTGGTAAATCTTCCTCCATCCCTTTATTTTGAGCCTTTGTGTATCCTTGCATGTGAGATGGGTTTCCTGGATACAGCACACCGATGGGTTTTGTCTTTTTATCCAATCTGCCAGTCTGTGTCTTTTGATTGGGGCATTTAGCCCATTTACATTTAGGATTAATATTGTTATGTGTGAATTTGATCCTGCCATTTTGATGCTAGCTGGCTGTTTTGCCCATTAGTTGATGCAGTTTCTTCATTGTGTTGATGCTCTTTACCATTTGGTATGTTTTTGGAGTGGCTGGTACTGGTTGTTCCTTTCTATGTTTAGTGCCTCTTTCAGGAGCTCTTGTAATGCCAGCCTGGTGCTGATGAAATCTCTGAGTACTTGCTTGTTCGCAAAGGATTTTATTTTTCCTTCACTTATGAAGCTTAGTTTGGCTGGATGTGAAATTCTAGGTTGAAAGTTCTTTTCTTTAAGGATGTTGAATATTGGCCCCCCACTCTCTTCTGGCTTGTAGGGTTTCTGCTGAGAGATCTGCTGTGAGTCTGATGGGCTTCCCTTTGTGGGTAACCCGACCTTTCTCTCTGGCTGACCTTAGCATTTTCTCCTTTATTTCAACCCTGGTGAATCTGATGATTATGTGCCTTGGGGTTGCTCTTCTTGACGAATATCTTTGTGGTGTTCTCTGTATTTCCTGGACTTGAATATTGGCCTGCCTTGCTAGCTTAGGGAAGTTTTCCTGGATAATATCCTGAAGAGTATTTTCCAGTTTGGATTCATTCTCTCCATCACATTCAGATACACTTATCAAATGTAGATTAGGTCTTTTCACATAGTCCCATAGTTCTTGGAGACTTTGTTCATTCCTTTTTACCCTTTTTTCTCTAATCTTTCCTTCCCGTTTTATTTCATTGAGTTGATCTTTGACCTCTGATATCTTTTCTTCTGCTTGGTCAATTCAGCTGTTGAAACTCGTGTATGCTTTGCAAAGTTCTCGTGTTGTGTTTTTCAGCTCCATCAATTCACTTATATTCCTCTCTAAGTTGTTTATTCTTATTAGCATTTCGTCAAATCTTTTTTCAACGTTCTTAGTTTCTTTGCATTGGGTTAGAACATGTTCTTTTGGCTCACAGAAGTTTCTTATTACCCACCTTCTGAAGCCTGATTCTGTCAATTCATCACACCCTTTCTCCATCCAGTCTTGTTCCTTTGCTAGTGAGGAGTTGTGATCCCTTATAGGAGGAGACACATTCTGGTTTCATGTGTTTTCATCTTTTTTGTGCTGGTTTCTTCCCATCTTTGTGGATTTATCCACCTGTTGTCTTTGTAGTTGTTGACTTTCAGATTGGGTCTCTGAGTGGATGTCCAGTTTGTTGATGATGAAGTTATTTCTGTTTCTTAGTTTTCTTTCTAACAGTCTGGACCCCCTGCTGTAGGACTGCTGAGGTCCATTCCAGGCCCTGCTTGCCTGGGGATCACCTGCAGCAGCTGCAGAACAGTAAGGGTTGCTGCCAGTTTCTTCTGCTGCTATCTTTGTCCCAGAGGATACCTGCCAGATGTCAGTCTGAGCTCTCCTTTATGAGGTGACTCTTTGGATATATGGGGATCAGGGAGCTGCTTGGGGAGACAGTCTGCCCTTTATAGGAGCTCAAGTGCTGAGCTGTGAGCTCCGTTGTTCATTCAGAGCTGCTGGGCAGGTACGTTTAAGTCTGCTGTAGCAGAACTCATAAACCCCCTTTTTTTTCCCAGGTGCTCTGTCCTGGGGAGTTAGGGCTTTATTTATGAGTTTCTGTTGTGCTGCTGCCTTATTTCAGGGCTGCCCTGCCCAGTGAGGAGGCAGCCTAGTCAATGTCTGCCTGCAGAGGCTTTGCTGAGCTGCTGTGGGCTCTGCCCAGCCTCCATGTGAACTTCCCTGCTGTCCTGTTTATACGGGTGTAGTACGGACTGCCTCGGCAATGGCGGCCCACCTCTATAATGGCAGACTCTCTCTGTAATGGCGAGCTGCCTCAGCAATGGTGGGCTCCCTCAGCTATGGCAAACTACCTCCATAGTGGTGGACTGCCTCGGTAATGGCAGACACCCCTCCCCCACAGAGCTGGACCGGCCCGGGTTCAGCTGTGCTTGCTGTGAAACTCTCAATCCAGAGCATTTCCGATTGCTGTTTTTTTGTAGGGGTGGGACCAGCCAAGCCTGATCACCTGGCTCCCTGTCTCAGAGCCCTTTTTTTTTTTTTAGTTGAATGGTTGACTCTCTCCCAGGTGTTTCAGTCGTCTGTTGAAAAGGTGCCGGGATCTGTGTGATTTCCCGTGCTGTGACCCACTGCACCAGCTGAAACAGCCGTGCCGATATTCATGGCACTTTTTTGCCCGGGAATCTCCTGGCCTGGATCCCTGTTTCAGTCCCCTTTTTAATCATATGAATGGGCATATCTGTTCTCCCAGGAGCTCCAATCACCAGCTAAAACAGTGCCCAGACCCGTGTATTTTGTATAGAGAACCACTGTGCCGGGGCGCTGGCAAAACAGCTGTGCCAGGGAAAACAGCCACGCAGGCCAAAACTGCTGTGCTGGCGACCTGTGGGGCTCCTCTGCCTGGGAATCTCCTGGTCTGTGGGCAATAAAAAACCGTCTGGAAATGCAGTGTCCACTCACCCTCCACGCTTTCACTGGGAGCTGCAATCCTGAGCTGCTCCTAATCGGCCATCTTGGGTCCCTCTCCCAGAATTTCCATAAAAAACGTTTTTAAAACATATTTTTAAAAATCACTTTTTGAGTTAGTGAGGTCAGTGTTGGTGTCATAGAAAAACGTTTGTGAAAATTGTTCAAATCAAAATTGCAAATTCAACTAGGTAAGCATTTCCAAGTTACATAACTCAACTGGAGTGATAACCAAAACGCTAGAAAACACTTTTTTCATGATTAAGTTGTGCTCATAAAATGATAAGTTATGTCACAACTTACTCTTCTAATGGGCCAATGGAAATTACTTCTACATCACCTATAAAAATTATCCCAGTAAAGGCTGGGTGCAGTGGCTCACACTGTAACCCCAGCACTTTGGGAGGCCGAGACAAGCAGATCACAAGGTCAAGAGATCAAGACCATCCTGGCCAACATAGTGAAACCCCGTCTCTACTAAAAATACCAAAAAAAAAAAAAAATTAGCTGGGTGTGGTGCTGCATGCCTGTAGTCCCAGCTACTCACGAGGCTGAGGCAGGAGAATTGCTTGAACATGGGAGGCGGAGGTTGCAGTGAGCTGAGGCTGCGCCACTGCACTCCAGCCTGGTGCCTGGTGACAGAGCGAGACTCTGTCTCAAAAAAAAAAAAAAAAATTATCCCAGTAAAGCTTTTGTGCTGTATTCTGGAGAAATCATCAGAACTATGGGATGTTTAAAGATATTTATCCTAGCTCAATAAAATAAAAATTGGCAAGAATCTAAATACTCAACAATAAGGCAATCATTAATATATTGTACTTTTTATCATGAAATAGTACCTCAGTAATGGATGTTCAATAATATTCAATATTCTTAATTATAGAATGAAAGAATGAAATATTCTCTAGCTGTAGTATTTTTTTCCCATTCTGGTACACCAAGATGTCATGTCTCATTCTTCAGGAAGTTCATCTTTTAATTTGACAAATCCAACATTTACCTTTTCCCATGTTATCATTGTTAATCTTAATTTAAAGAGTACAAACACCATTGATTGATTTACTTTACTTGGAATCCTTTGAGATAGACATTGGGTTATTTTTATCTACATGTATTTCATTTTATTTTAAAAGTTAGAAAGCTGAGTAAGCAATCACAAGATTTCTTAGACTTGTTAAAGGAAAATATATTATTAGTCTTGTCTTTCCTTCTACACTCAGATCTTCCCTAATATTTAGACTTTTTGGGGGTGTACAGTCAGCCTTATATTGAAGACATGAGTGCCATAGCAGTCTGGAAGCACTGTTATACTTCTGTCAATTCATCTGAATTTTATTCTATTTTCCCCTCCCCATATTTAAATTAAAAGGAATAATCAAAGATTAATTTCTGAACTCATCACTACATTTAAACATTGATAAATTTTTAATGCAATAACTTATAAATTTATTTGTTGCAAAATGAAAGTTACATACTTTCTTGTTTTCATGTTACTGGTAGTAAAATATATGACTTTAAGAATAATAAATTATTTTTATTTCTCTGAAATTAATAATAAATTGAAAATTCAAAATTTGTATAAACTATAAATATGTTATTGCTAAATTTGCCTACTTCGATGTCATACTTCCTGGAATTAAACCTCAGAATGGTAAAATCAATAGACTAAAGGGTTATAATATTTAGTAGTCATTACTCATGGGAAGTGTACTAAGAAATAAAACAGAGCAATTAGGCAAATCCACATGATTACTTTACTTCTTTTCCATGGGTTGGCAAGTACTTTAGAGAAAGAAGGACCAGGAAAGCAGATATAAGATCTCAGCTCTGTAGATATCTGTACCATAAACATATTCTTGGTCATCTATAATTAGGCATCTGCACCAAAGAGAAGCCAAAAAGATTCTTTGTGGTAGAATATTTTCTATGTAATGTATAATTTGTTTTTTTCAGCAAATGCCTAAGTGACCATGAGAGGTAGCATGTGCTATTGGTTAATAGTAAAGACTCTGGAGCCAGTTTTCTTTAGTTCAAATCCTGAATCTGCCTGTTTTGCCTCTGTCCGCCTGTTTCCCATCTGTAAAGTGGGAATGACAGTAGTAACATTCACCTCATATGCCTCATAGGTTTTGTCATTAATGAATGAGTTAGTAATGTGTATGAAGCATTGAGAATTATAGCTGGCAATTATAAGATGTTCATTAAATATCTGCTGTTATGACTATGAACCCTCTTTTTTACCCATTGGTTTTTATTTTTTCTTTTGCTACAGGAGCATTACTTAGGGCTCGCAGGATGCTTTCAGAAAAAAAAAAGAAAGTAATAGAAAGGAAAGCACAACAAAGATGATATCTATAACTGGGCTTTAGAAGATTTTATTGACATTTGTGAATTATTCTCACCATCTAACTCCAAATATATTTAGATAGAGACTGGCCTTTTACTTGTTTTAAAACCTTAGTTTTGGTAGTTTTGTGTAAATCTGATGGAAATAAAGATGGAAGAATATAGATTTGGTTAAACTACAAAAAGGCTAAAATGCTTCCATCTCCTTTTCCATCCATCATATAAAAGTACATTGTTGTCATGATAACCCTTTATTAAATGCCTTTGAATTTTCTCCAATCCCCTTACATATTCTAGATTCAAAGTACCAGAGATTATTTTAATAAAGGCTGAACTACAACTGATAATTTTATTTTATGCATCTAAGAGTTCTTGGGACCATAAATGTGAAATAATTACTTATATTTTCTATTAGTATGCCAAACCAATGCAGCTTATTTGTTTAGTAAACTTTACTAAAAAACATTCTTCCTAAAAAAGTTATGTTACTTTTATCTGACAGGATGGAAAAGGAACATCTGTCACATCAACTAGTTTTTTGAACTCCATATTTTTATGCATCCCCATGGAGTTTATATTCATGTGTCTGAAGTTTCCTGAAGTTTTATATGTATATTGAATAATGGCTTATTAAAATTTAGTAAAATTGGATCCCATTGTAACAACTTCAGCTGTCGATTTTTCATGTGTGCTAATGTTTATTGTTTACTTGAATCATAAAATTAATACAAAATTATGGTGAAATTTTAGAATACCACAGTCAATATTTGGAAAAAACTAAATCTAAAGTAAAAACACTTTACACGGAAAGCAACACACTGGTAATAAATTTATTTCTAGATTATCAATCTAACTATCAGTCTATCTACTCACATATGTAGCCATTTTTTCCTGCTTTTCTAAAATTTGACGTAATTTCATCAACATTTCTGTGCCATCCTTCATTTTCAGAAAAGTTGATTGTAAGGGTTCTATGATAATTATTCAACTATATTTTATTTGTATGCCAACCTTGTATGCCTTTTCATATTTCCTTGACTATTTTAATTTTTCACTTTCTTGGCTGGTGGCCAAAACATTCCAGATCATATTATCTCTGTTCAGACTCTGATGAAACAGAACAGTCTGTTGTTAAGGGCAGAATCAGGCTTCCAGAGTGGTCACCAAATTGGTATTTGGAGATTAGCTATCCCAAGGTCACCTTTGGCCAACAGAATATAAGAAACAATAGAGAGGGCAGACAAGTACCCCTATTTTCTTTCTCCTGTGGACTACTCTGAGGACTGGCTACTCTTCCAGAGAAGTCTCAAATCCTAAGTGAATATGCTTCCTGAGTGATCTGTTCTGTCACAGTGAACTCTCTTTGTGGCTTGTTTGAAGCAGTAGCAAATACAATGATGCATTGTTTGACACCGCTTTGGATCTTAACTCATTTCCCTCTTGTCCTCATCCTGATAGCACTGAGCTGGCACATCCTAATAGAAATGTAACCAACTTACTCCTTGCTTCAGATTCTTTTTTCTTAAGAAAATAGTTTTTTCTTAAGGTCTTTATGCATTTCTCTTTCGCTACTTGGAGAAACTTATTTTGCTTTGTTTTGCTATTATATAAAGCATAATAGAATGGCCATTTTGCACATGTCTTCGACGGCTATTTCTTTGTATTTCACAGCACTGATGAGAAATGCTTGCTATACTGATGAGCAATAGCCTTGTTAATGCTATTAAATGTTTATTACAAGTGGGTTTTCAGAAAGGTTATGCTTATACCACCCCTACAAGAAATGAAAAAAATGCTCATTTCCAAAAATGTGTTTATAACTTTAACATTTCCTAATCTGATGATTCTAAATGGTATTTTAAAACTATGTGGGCACTACTGAGGCCGAAATTTTTATATATATTTACTGACCATCCATATTCTTTTACAAATTTATACTCATAAATTATTTATATGAAAGTTGGTTTCCATTGCTTTATAAGTGTTGGTTAATAATGACAGCATCCTTTAGTAACTTCAATAAAAATATATTTTACATACATTTGCTCTCTATATTAATATTTGCTGTCTATTTTTGTTTGTGGTATTCAAAAAAACAATGAAATTTGATAATATATGCCTTCTGTCACCTAACATTGCCTTCATGCACAGAAAATTTGTATTTGTCCATCACACTTCAATGAGCTGAAAAAACAATCTAAACAAACAAAAAAGAAGGTTATACTTTATTTGAATATTTTAAGAAATACCTACAGGAGTGCTTCCTATCTCAACAGCTGTTCTTTTATTTCATTTTTCCATAAGTTATTAGGGTATTGGGGGATGCCCTCTGTAGGTATGCCCTGCATATTCTGACTTTCTTTTAGATTGAATAAAATTTGTAAATCATTATTTTCATTTTATAAAAAGAAGGTCATCACAAGATAAGAATTACAGATGGCCAAAATCTTTAAATAATTTTCATCTGCCTTATAATTATACAAATGCATGATACAGCAAAATATACCACAGAAAAATAAAAGTTTTTCCTCACATAAAAATATAAACATGCACATATGATTCATGAGAAGTGGCTCTATATTTATTACTTTTCTTACTTTTCTAAATAGTCTAACAATATTTACTTATCAAACACTTCCTTTCCTTACAGAACTTTTAGACTTTATTTCAGGTCCTTTTCCTTTTTTTTTTTAACAGTTTCTTTGTTCATCCTCAGACTGATTTTATCTTTTTCTGTTTGCATGAACAGTCATTTTTGTTTCATGGAATCAATATTCATCACAGTTTTCTCTCATGATCTCAATTGAGTTTAATTTATTTTCTCTTTGAATATTTTTCCTCTGAATGTTTTTATCTGTTAATTACATTATTGTTTGTTCCTCTTTGTCCCCCTTCTTCACACTTCGTGTTTTTCCTCAAATGTCTTGTCACATGTATTGTTCTATTAATATTTACAAATGAAGTACAGTATAGCATGCTGGATTCCACAACGGCCGTGTGTGTGTGTTTCTTCAATAATTAAGCCTGACCACAGATGTTACATAAGTAAAGAAGTCACACTCTGGGACAGATATTGACCTTTGTGTGAATGGTAAGAAGGCAAGAAGCTAGGCTCAAAGTCTTCATAATTGCCAAACCAAAGAGTTTTACTCTGGAAAGAAACATATCCAATATATTTCTCTTTATTTTTGTTCAACATTATTTGCTTTTTAATCTCTTGGGGATTGTCCCAATTTAAGCTTGGCTTCCTTCTCAAGCTACAATCTCCTTACTAGTAACCCTAGAACAGACTATTTTATCCAGAGGAATTTCTTGGGCTTCTTTCTGAGTACAAAATTCACTACAACTAGCTATTCCGTTGATAAGCTGGAATCATGGGGGCACAAACATCCAGTTATTCTCAGTAAAATTTCTTAAAATAATTACCTTGATGATTGACCTATGGCTTAGTCAGGCTTTGATATTTCTGCACTCTCAGCTTTGTTTTCCCTGAGAAAATCTGCTTACCTCCTGTATTTGCTTCACTATTGGCACTTCTGACTTTCCTTTCAATCCAAACCCATCAACTTTCTGTCTACCAATAACTCTCTTATTTACATATGTAAAATGTTCTTAATTGACAATTTTATTCTATTCTTTTGTTTGCATATGCACACACATGCACCAATATGCTGTCTGCAATTTTAAGTGGATATGGGAGCCATGAGTGATAGTCACAGTTGCTCAGCCTGTCATGTGGAATTGAAAATAGATATTATATTTTAAAATTTCATACTTCTCTTTCTCAAAATATTTTTGGCTTCCATCATTAACTTCTTTTCTAAATGGAAGTTGGCATCATTTTCAATACTATCCCTCCAAAATATCCCAGTGAGAATGTGAATAAACTTGTAATAAACCAACTCATTAACTTAAGAGGAATTCTTATATTAAAATAAGTTTTATAATCCAAAAACCTGACATAAGTCTCTATTTACTTAAGATTTTAGGTCTCATCTAAAGTTGTGTAGAATTTTTAATGAAATGTATTTTCATTTTTTTATTACTATTCCAACGTATTATATGTGCTTACTTTTGTTATTGCTATGAATGGAGTTTTTTTCATTATACTACCCCGTTAATTTTGTTTTTGGAGACACAGTCTCACTCTGTCACCTAGGCTGTAGTACAATGGTGCAAACTTAGCTCAATGTAACCTCTTCCTTCTGGGTTCAAGAGATTCTCCTGCCTCAGCCTCTCAAGTAGCAGGGCCACAGAAATGTGCCACCATGCCCGGCTGATTTTTGTATTTCTTTTTTAGTAGAGATGGGGTTTCACCATGTTGGCCAGGCTGTTCTCAAACTCCTGACCTCAAGTGATCCACCAGCCTCAGCCTCCCAAAATGTTGGGATTACAGGTATGAGCTACCACACCCAGCCATCACATTAATTTTGATAATATATAAAAGTTTTATTAGCAACTGTTATTTATTTTTTGCTCTCAGTAATCAAATACACTTTAAGTTGTAACATTTTTTTATATAAGTTTCTGAGCTTTCATGTAGATAATATAATTTGGAAATAATGGTAATTTTCTTCACTACCTTCACATAGCTATATCTCATTTTATTTCACGACACTGTTTTACAGAGACTAGTGGAGCAATACCAAGAAATACAGTAGCAATATCAACATTGTCTAATTTCAGAATTAAATGTAGATTCACTACTTCACCATGCAGATGTTACAAAGGTATTCTTTATCACATTAAGCAAGAACCCTTATATTTTAATTTATTAATTTTTCAGAAGAGGTTAACACTTCTTTTTATCAAGTGCCTTTTAGTACACTGTTTAAATTTTTTATTTAAAACTCTTTTCCAGCTGGGTGTGGTGGCTCATGCCTGTAATCCCAGCACTTTGGGAGGCCGAGGCAGATGGATCATTAGGTCAAGAGATTGAGACCATCCTGGCCAACATGGTGAAAACATGTCTCTACTAAAAACATAAAAATTAGCTGAGTGTGGTGGTTCATGCCTGTAGTCCCAGCTACTGGGGAGGCTAAGGCAGGAGAATCACTTGAACCCAGGAGGTGGAGGTTGCAGTGAGCCAAGATCTCGCCACTACACTCCAGCCTGGCAACAGAGTGAGACTCAGTCACAAAAAAAAAATTCCTACTACCTGTGCAATTATTTAGTTTGGCATTTTTTAGTCTGATTTCTTCCAATCTTCTATAAATTTGAGATTATGTCATATTTTATTCTACTGACTAGTATACTGAATATACTAGTTTTGTTTGTTGAATGCACTGTTCTGTTTGTTGGCCATTATGCACTTAAGAGCCATGTCCTTCTTTCCACCTGCTCTATTCTGTGTATTGGGTGACTGAGCCTCCCAAGTACAAAGCCCTTACTGATTAGCTTACCAATTACTTACCAATTAGCTTCTGATTGAGTTCTGCCACTGAAAGCTACTGGCAGGATATTTGATGATGAATGGAGAGTAGAATCTAAGGTATTCCTCCCACCTCTCACTGCTTCTGATGGACTTCTTGGCTATGGCTGCATCTCCCATGCAGTTCCAGTTTCCAGAAGTGCTCTTCCTTCTTAAGTTCTGGCACCTACCAAAAGGCCCTTACTTCTGTTCACTACCTGGTAACATCAACTGGTAACACCACCTCTTATCCTTGCCTTTCTAGTACTAGGGCCTGTTTCCTTCTGTGCTGGCAGCGAGATTGCCTCATGATCCTCTCTTTGCCCTTTCAGTTTTTCTAACATTTTTGACATTAATATTCCCAATTTAAATTCCCTCTATTGAACTCCATAGGTTAAAATACATTTCAAGCTTGGCCCATGACTGATACATGTATTTTCATTTAAAATTGTTATTTAATAATCAGACGCATAGGTGATGGGTCACATATCGTCCATAAGTCATAATCATAAGAAAAAATTAAAATGTAGGTTGAAACAAACATATTAAAATTTCTTTCTGCTCTTCCTTATATCTAATAACTCCATCATCCAATTTTAAAAAGATTTTAATATCTACTAAATGAAATAGCATTATAAAAAGAGAGATACAACAGTTTGTATATATTAATTTGTGTATGTTAATTCTCAGCACAAATGTACAAAGTGGATTTCTTTACATATGAAATCAATGAGCTTAATTCTATGTACATTTGATAAATAACATATAATCAGTGGTACCAAAAGAAAATTTTATGAGGCCATGAGTATTAGAAAAGCTTTACTACTTTAAAACTATATTTTCATCAAAAGTCATCAAGGTATATAAGTAAACACAGAAGAAGTGTTATATGATGAAAAAGAAATAATCCTCAATCATATTGTCTTTGTACTATTTAATATATAAACCTACATTTTTAACATACTTTTCTTAGATTAGTCACGTTAATTTTTAAAGGCACATTTTCATATTTTTTGGAAGACAGACTGAAATTTACATATGCAAGTGTATTTTAAAATGAGATTCATTTGCTAACACTTTTGGAATAATGAAAAGAAATTAATATGTAAGAATACATGGCCAACTGGAGTATCAGCATTGATCTAAGTTAATTCATTGTATTACTTTTGTTTTCTACTTCAGTGTAGAGTTCAAATAATTTGGTTTCATATCCCTTTATTTACTGAAAAAGATTTGTTTTGAAGTTTTACTTTCCTCCAACTGGTGGCATTTTATCTTTTTTAAAATAATCAAATCCTTTTGTTACTATACTAACTTGTACAGGCCCAAAGTTAATTAAAAGTAATGAAAATAATTCTTACCACACACTTTGTAAGTCTCTGAGTTGAAGTAATGCCATGAGTTAGTTTATTTCAAAACACTCACTTTTATTTGAAGGTTCATTTTTGAAAGAATTTGAAATTCATGATATTATATATGGTAATAAACTCAATATCCACAATTAGAGTTGCCAGTAAATTAATGCATAAAAGGAAATAAGATCTGAAATATTTCATAAAAGTATTTTAAATTTACTTGATTGTAAAGTCATCAAAAAATTATTCTATTTCCTCAATGCGTTGTTTTTCTTTGATGATTTTTCAAAAACAATGGGTTTGATTACTTTTACTTGTGTTACTTCTTTTTCCACATTTTTATATGCCATTCTTGCTCATGACTTTTATTTGAATATTTTTAGTATTCTACTCATGAATGTGTCATGCAGTAGTATAGAAAGCCTAGAAATGATGCCATTCTCCCTTGGGAAGCAATAAAAGGGGATAAAGAGGGATTGGCTTCATAACAAGCTTTTAGGCACATCCTTAGCTAGGATAAGAGGAAAGATAGATAAGTTTATCAAAGCTGTACTGTTGTCAATTGACTCTTTTATCATCAGGACTATGATAACTGATTGTCAATGTCCTTATCAGATAACTCGCTACACATATCTCTTTATTGAACAACTGCTACCATGAGACTCTGGCATCTTTGAGAACAGAAACTGCATGTTCTATACCCTCACATGATAGATATTATTAAAAGTTGTTAAATAAAGTGATTAAATGCCCTAATGAGAAGTGCAGCATGATTCAAGATGCCCAGTAATTTTATTTTCAGTTTGTTTCAGCATGATTTTCTAGAGGCAAACAAGGAAAACCATCCATCCTTCCAGCAGCCAAATGTGTTTAAACTTTGTGCTTAATTTTTGTTACATATTTCAAGATTTACATTAAAAAGAACTTATGTGACAATAATGTATCTTTACAAGCCAAAAAATAGAAAACAGAATTTAATGGCTAACGGAAACTGACAAAAAGTTTTCTTGCATATCCTATATATAACCGTTGTTAAATATGTACCAATTTCTGTATTTTCTAAAGAAAGTTTCATATATAGTACGCCCTATAAAATTTAGAGGCAGAGGAAACCTTACTGGAGATTGAACATCTCCAGATGGAGATGGAGCTCATTTCCAACACTTGTGTATCAATAATATAAAATGATGACTGAGAAAGCCCAATAAAGTTTACTGAAATGATGGATTACATAGTTGAGAACCTCCACCCCAATAAACATAACTGAAAAATATGGACAAAATATATATATATATATATATAATCAGAAAGTAGGAAAATGATGAGGAAGTGAAGAGAGAATATCTTGGGGAAGACAGAAACCCACAGAAGTGAAAGCAGTACTTGCGTATTTGATGCCACTTTTCACAGGTTACCAAGGGGCCAAGTAATGCCTGTGATAGGTTCAAAGGGAAGGTGATCAAAAGATGAATTCCGGGTCCTGCCAAGACGGAAAACAGTCTTGTAAGGTACACCTTATATAGAATAGTTCTTGCAAACCTGCATACAGGAGTAAGTGTAAACCAGAAGGAAACAAGCCCTCGCATGAGCTGAAGCACAGTTTCAGGTCATTTGGTCCCTAGAAAAATCTCAAACTCTGAAATTGGATCATGGTGATCATACATTGCTAGTGCCTCCAAACACTAGACAGAGAAAAAAAAAAATCCTCTCTAGAGACTTTAGGACAAATACCTGAATCAAGGCATCAAATTCATATTCAGAACACAATAAAATATCTAAAAATGTGTACAAAAATGATCAATATATAATCATAACCTAGCACATGAGGGGACAAGATAATTGAAACAGACTCACATTGACCATAGGTATTATAATTAACAGATTTATTTATGTTAACTATGATCATGGAGGTAAGTATTGAACTTAAAATATTTAGCAAGAAATAAGAAAGTGTAAAAATTAACAATATGATTTTTTAAAGAACCAACCAGAAATCCTAAAACTGAAAGATGCAATGACAAAAATTAACAACATGGAGGGTGGATTTTACAGCATATTTAATACAGCTGAAACATTTATGATTTAGAAAGATGGGTCAGAACAAACTACCCAGAATTAATCATGAAGAGAAAAGAAGAAAGGAAATACAGAAAAAAGACAGAAACAGAGAATAAAATTAAAAGTTCTAAAACACATTTAATTGAAGTTTATAAGGAAAGAAAAAATTGGCACAAAAAAAGGGCTACAAATTTTCCAAAACTAATGGAAAATATCAATCCACATATTCAAGAATCACAACAAATTTCATTAAAGATAAACAAAAGAAAATCAGACATAGGCATATTCTACCTGTAGAAAAGCAATGTGAATACAAAGAACATCTTAAAAATAACTAATGAAGGGCTCACATTTCAAGCATCAATAGTTTAAAAGACATCTGCCTTTGCAACAACAATAAAATCCAGAAGCTGAAAGAATATAACGACAATGTGTTATAATGACTACCAACACAAATTATTTCCCACAAAAGTATCCTTCAAAAATGGTTGTGAAATAAAGACATAGACTAACCAAAAAAAAAAAAATCCATCACTAACAAAAATCCACAAAAGTAATAATATGTAAGTCAAGAAAGGAAGAATTGCAATGAAGAGTCTACATTTCCTGTGTTTTCTGAGAGGATGGTAAAATATTCAACAAATAATAGGTTCTGGTAATTCTATCATGCATGTTGTAATTTCTAGAGAAAAATGAATAGAAGAATTAAAGAATATAAAACTAAAAGCAGCATAGAGGGACAAGGAACAATAAAAATGTGCAATTCTAAAGAATGCAAGGAAGCAGAAAAAAGGATTCCTAAAACAAGTGGGATAATAAGAATGCAAATAATAAATAGTATTTATAAACTGAACACATTAATAATGAAGGAAACAGAATGATTTTGCCAAAATAAAGAAAATAAATTCAGACTTGATTTTTAAAATCAATTATGTGCTATTTACAAGAGAATTATGTGAAATAAAAAGATACAGAAAGGCTGACAAAGTATAAGAAAAGTTTTATCATGTCATCACTAATCAAAGCAAGTCTAGTATAGTCATAATAGTAACAGATAAAATAGATATTAAAGCCAAAAAGCAATAGTAGATATACAGAAATTACTTCCAAATGATCAAAAATGTAATTCTCTGGAAAGCCATAACTATTCTAGGTCATTATACCTCATATAAAAGGGACCCTACATACACAAGCAAAAATTGACAAAATTACAAGAAGACATAGAAAAATTTTAAATAGTGATGAGGCAGGGTGCGATGGTTCATGCCTGTAATCCCAGTACTTTGGGAGACCAAGGCAGGTGGATCACCTGAGGCTAGGAGTTTGAGACCAGCCTCGCCAACACAGTGAATCCCCATCTCTACTGAAAATAAAAACTTAGCCGGGCATCATGGCAGGCGCCTGTAATCTCAACTACTCAGGAGGCTGAGGCAGGCGAATCACTTGAACTAAGGAGCTGGAGGCTGCAGTGAGCCGAGGTCACGCCACTGCAGTCCTGGGTGACAGAGTGAGACTCCATCTCAGAAAAAAATAATAAATAAATAATAATAATAATGAGAGATTTTAATATACCTATCTGAATTGGTAGATCAAGCAGATCAAATAAAACACAAATAGAGAATATTTTAATAGTTTTAACAAATTTGATGTAAACTGTATATACAAAACACTTTGTCCAAAGAATGCATAACATATTTTTTTGCAGGCAAACAGGAACCACTTTAAATAATCGATTATATTCCGGGCCATAAATAACTTTAAGGTAATTTCAAAGAGTTGAAAATTATAAATGATAGTCATTAATCACAATGTAATAAAATGGAAATATCAGTAATAAATACTAAAAATCTCCCTAACTTAGGAACTTAGGAGATTGATAAATACACTTTAAATAAACCACGGAGGAAAGAAAAGAACAAAACAAAGCAGAAATTAGAATGTACCTTGAAATGACTGAAAAATAAAATACAGCATAACATTTAGAGTATAATGTTCAACATGTACTTAGAGGAAAGTTTACAGTTTAAAAGCCATATGTTAGAGAATAAGAGAGGGTAAAAATTGATGACCTAACAATAAGAAAATAGCAAAAGAAAAATAAAATCAACCCAAAGAAAATGAAGCAAAATGTCATAATAACAGCAAAAATGGATGAAATAGAGTTCAAATCCATAACTTAATATCACCAAACTAATAGTTCTCTAACAAGGCTAATTCAATAGATGAACCCTTGGCAAGAACGATCAAGAAAAATAAATGCTGAAAAAGCCACTGTTGGAATGAAAAAGAAATACCACTACAAATCCAACATGCATAGAAAATACTATATGATAGCATAAACAACAATATCAGGGAAAACTTGAAAAATCAAGCCAAATTCCTAGAAAAGCACATCTAACTAAAACTGACAAAAAAGAAATAGAAACTATGTGTAATAATGAAGTGACAATTTCATTATTTAAAATTCTGAAACAGATTCCATGATTTAAATTCCCTCAAAGCAAACTCCAGAATTAGATGGCTTCATTAAGGAAGAAACAAAACCAACATTACACGAAAGTACTTCTAAATAACAGAAAAAGAGGAAACAGATCCCATTTCATTTTATAATATCAGTATAGCTATAACAGCAAACCCTGAAAAAAAGCATTATGAAAAAAATATTAAAACCAATTCCTTTCATAAGCAGCACAGATTTGACAATTCTAAATAAATTATCAGCAAAATAAATCTAGTGATAAAAATAAAATTAAATAATAAATAAATAAAGGAAGGAAAATATATAATACATCATGACCTAGTGGATGTAAATAAAGATGAATAAAATTTTAAAATAGATTAAAAGATAAATAAAAACATAATACATCATGACAAGAGGGTTTTATCACAGGAATACAAATTTATTTAACATTAAAAATGTTAAACATCTTAATTCATAAAGTGAACAGGAATAAAAGAACAAAATCATATATATCAATTACAAAAATGTACATACAAAATTTAGTACTCATTGTTGATAAAAGATATGGATATAAAAAAGGAATTAAATGTCTTGCATTGAATGAAGAACATCTAAATTACCAGAGCAAACATAATAGCTAATAGTGAAATATTGAAAGTTTTCTTTTATAGATCAGAAACAAGACAAATATGCTTGCTAATAATACTGCTATCACTTCTATTTATCATTTTAAAGGCTGTTCCAGCCAGTGCAATGAGGCAAAAATACTTACTTATATACAGAAGTTGAGACATAAGGTTTCAAAAGAAAAAAATAAATAACTATAATTGTCACTAATTAACAGATATTTTACATACCACACTACAGTAATTAAGACAATACAGTATTTGCAGAAGAATAAACTAATAGACCAAAGGAAAAGGCTAGAGAGTTTTAAAATAAACCTACATATATAGTCACTTGATTTATGAAAACTGCAATGCAGTAGGGAAAGAACTGTCTTTGTTGTAAATAGTCCTGGATCAACTAGATATTTATGAGAAAAAATTTATCTTGACTTCTAATTAATTGAGTAAAAAAGACTTCCAGATGAGTTTCTTATCTAACTGTGAAAGGTAAAATAATACAGTGTTTAGAAGAAAATGTGGTAGAACATCTTCATAACCATGGAATAGGCAACTTTTTTTTAACCAGGACAAAAAACAATAATCAAAAATGGTAAAAACTCATCAATTAGTATATATTAAGATTGACATAAGTGGAAATAGATTGAATATAAACTTCCGATGAAGTTCTTATTTCCAAAATACTTAGATAACTTTTATAAAACAGTAAGTAAAAGGGAGACGGCCCTATAGAAATAATGAACAAAAGACTTGATTAAGAACTCCACAAAAGAGGATGTCGAAATGGCCAATAATCATATGAAACACAGTAACTTCCATCGTTTCGACTTATATAAGGTTTTATTTATTTATTTTTTTATTGTACTTTAGGTTCTGGGGTACATGTGCAGATCATGCAGGGTTGTTGCATAGATACTTACATGACAAAGTGGCTTGCTGCCTCCATCCCCCCATCACCTATATCTGGCATTTCTCCCCATGTTATCTCCCTCCAACCTCCCCACCCCCCACTGTCCCTCCCCTACCCCCCTCAACAGAACCCAGTGTGTGATGCTCCCTTCCCTGTGTCCATGTGTTCTCATTGTTCAACATCCACCTATGAATGAGAATATGCAGTGTTTGATTTTCTGTTCTTGTGTCAGTTTGCTGAAAATGATGGTTTCCAGATTCATCCATTTCCCTACAAAAGACACACACTCATGGTTTTTTATGGCTGCATAGTATTCCATGGTATATATGTGCCACATTTTCCTTGTCCAATCTATCACTGATGGGCATTTGGGTTGGTTCCAGGTCTTTGCTATTATAAACAGTGCTGCAATGAACATACATGTGCATGTATAAGGTTTTAAAACTGGCATATTTATCTTTTAGAACTTTAAGAAGTTGGATAGTAGTAATCTTTGGGAAGGAGTAGCAACTGGAAGGAGGTGTGTGTGGAGTCCTGAGTTTTAGAAATAGATGGACATGTCTGCACAGTTTTTTTTTTACAGTACTGTGATGTGGTTCTTTTTTTTTTTTTAATCTGGATGATGGTTATATGAGTGTGTTCAGTTTATGAAAGTTCATCAAACTGTATATTTGTGATTTGTTCACATTTCTGTTGCTATGTACATTATATTTGAATAATAAGTATATAAGCACACACATTAACAAACCAAGACAAACTAATGACAACAACCACAAAAACTTCACTGTGTGAATTAAAAAAAAAAAAAATTCCAGGCCAAATCCAGCCTGCAGACCACCAATTTATGATTTTTTTTCCTTATAGATATATTATAAATTTAAAGTTTAAAAAAAGTCTTGAAATAATGGTAAAGAACATTTGGAAGAAAGAACAACCTTTTTGTTTAATTTCAAATACAGAAATTACATAATTTCAAATACAGAAATTATATAAAATGAAAGCAGAGTGCAGTGGCACACCTGTAGTCCCAGCTACTCGGGAGGCTGAGATAGGAAAATTGCTTGAGCCCAGTAGTTCCAGGCCAGTCATGGCAACAATGAGACACCCCATCTCTAAAAAGAAAAAAAAAAAAAAAGATTTACTGAAAATACAAAAATTACCCAGGAGTGGTGACGGACGCCTGTAATTCCAGCCATTCGGGAGGCTGAGGCAGGAGAATCGCTTGAACCCGGGAGGCAAAGGTTGCAGTAAGCCAAGATTGTGCCATTACACTCCAGCCTGGGTGATGGAGTGAGACTCCATCTCAAATAATAATAATATAAATAAAAATTCCATATGTAAATATATATGGGAAAGTAGTTGCAATTAATATTACAGAAAATTTAAAATATTGTTAATAATCTTTAAAATACATATATTGGCTATCTCATTGGGAAATTATGATAATCTTTATTTCTTCTTTGAGCAATTCCTTACTTTTAAAAATAAACATCTGAGTATAAATATCTGAATAGCATAAAATGAATATTTTAAAATATGTATTCATATATCCAGAAATCTCAACCGCTACCTCAAATGTATTTTTATTTCTTAATACCAGATGACTTTTATTTCACTAATTAGAATTGTACTTCACCATATAATATCACCCATTACCTCATACTAACCATATTGTTCTATTCTGGGTGGGTATATATTTTAACATTCATACTGTTACCTTCTCAAATTTTCTGTGTACTCTTGAAATCTTAAATATATATTTAACATTTTACTAAAGATATTATTTCTCAGTTAACAAATAAATAGTAGGCTTTCTTGTTTTACTAAAACATATTGTAAAGTGATAAAAATCACTAATCACATACCATAGTAAAAATCAACAAGAAGATATGCATTCCAGGAAAACTGTCTTTTTGATAGAGTTTTTTTTTAATACATAAAACAAACAAAACTAAAAAAGTTTAATCTTCCTTAAGCATTAATATCATAGATAATAATTTTGTATCTTACAGACTCTTCTAATCTTGTGAGCTTTGCTCTTATTGCTACTGTCCTTTACTAAAGTATTGATACTTCTGTGATTCCAGTATTTGTTCCATCATTTAAATATTAAGCTTTGTGAACTCCCTATCTGTGTCTCTATCAACCTAATTACATTGCTTCCTGAAATGTTCTTTCAAGTGATTTTCCTAATACATCCTTATTATGACTATTATATTCCATGAACTAATACTAGATATGTATCCATACCAGAGTTTGTAACTTTCTTAAGTCTTGAGACATAATCACCTACACGCTAGTTGTGTTTACCACTTGTAAACAAGGATATCAGTACCAATCTGAAATTCTTTAATATGGCGTTCCAATTCTCTGAAATTAAAAATTAATACATTTGGCTTGGAATTGGTGTAAGTGAAAAAAATCATATCGATCATGAGTTTAAACTAGACATTCATGTATCAAATGAACCGTGAAAACCATAGAGAATAAGCATTTTAGAAATAGATGGCATGTCTGCAACATTTTTCTTACAGAACTATCTGTGCTGTGGTTTCTTTCTCAGTTATTAATGTCACCATGACACTCAACTGACATTTTGAAGTTATTAATGACAGTGCCACATGTCAATGAACCTTTTGTCAGGGTATCGACCAAAGCATACAAATGTGAGTGGCTGGATTCTAACCTCACTTTTTCCTTTTCCATTTTGGTTTCCATCATCTTGTAAAGGATCTCAAATCAAGCACTCCGATTTGCTGAATGAGAGCTAGGCTGTTCAGTTTTGTTTTTCAGTTGACTCTAGCTCTCAGTATGTAAACAACTAAAGAAGAAAAAATTGATGTGAGAGTAAAATAGTGGAATTTCATAACCTAATAAACACTCACAGGTACAGCATAAGTAATGGATAAGAGTTGTTCTCTGATGAATTCCAGAATTTCAAAATAAACTTAGGCTCAAGGGTCTGCTGGTGGCATTTACAACTCATTATTTCTAAAAGGATTCTATTCAGCAAATATTTATTTCATGTTTACTATGTGCAAGACACAGCAGTAGATATACACAGGTGAGTAAGGTACAATTCTTAACACTCTAGGAATGCAAGTATGTATGTTGATTTGGCTCTTATGTGAAGTACCTCTTCTAATTAGGATTTTTTTCCCTCTAAATCAGTGGCGTAGTACCTTCAACGTCTTCATATTTTTGGAACTTCTCATTAGAAATGAGAACTATCTGACCTATCACATTGATATTATCCAATTAATTTATTATTTAAACAACATATTTAATTAACAAATGAATACTGTGTCTATCAACATTACAACAAATATTTTGTCATTTCTAAAATTTCAATTTTTTTTTTTTGATAGAGTCTTGCTCCATCACCCAGGCTGGAGTGCACTGGCACAATCTCAACTCACTGCAACCTCCACCTCCCAGGTTCAAGTCATTCTCCTGCCTCAGCCTCCTAAGTAGCTGGGATTACAAGCATGCACCACAAAGCCCGGCTAATTTTTGTATTTTTAGTAGAGATGGGATTTCAACAAGTTGGCCAGGCTGGTCATGAACTCCAAAATTTTAATTCTTAATCAGTGAGTTGTTAACTTGTTGCCAAATTACAAGCTATTAAGAAATGTAAATACTTAGAGGATAAAAGGACAGATTAATTATTAATGTAATGTGCCTGCAATAGTTGACACCCTACTTAGCATGACCATTATGTACTACAGCCTACAAAATTATCCTTCATGCTCCCACAGCAGAGCTAGTGCACCATATGGCCATGCTTGTTTTTCATCAAATAATTTTTACATAAACAGCTGGTGAACTGTTTTTATTGTAAGGGTGCACATATTTTTTGAGACAGTTGAGAAGGATTGATGCAACTCTAGTCACTGCCTGTTTTTATGTTAATGTTAAAAAAATTGATTTAATATTTTTAAAATGTAGACTTTTGTATTTGTTTGATCATGGTCAGTACATAAGAAATTTTTTTTCATTTAGTGTAGTAATTATTGGCATGTTTACAAATTTGTAGCAAGGAATAAAAACTAATCATAAGGGATCTTCAATCTAACATGGTATATTCAATGTTTATTTTTATGCTCTTTAGAATTTTTAGAAGCAGAGCTGATATGTTGTGGACAATTTTCTAGGCAGTTTTAATGTTACTCTATTTGGTTTTGAAACATAGCTTCAACACATTCTGATAAGTGACATAATAACCAGAATATTTTTAGCAGTTTTGTGTATGTCTGTGATTTGAGTGGATCTGATGATTATTTGCTCCAGAAACACCCCCTCAACTTCCATAACAAGAAATTTTATCTATTAAAGTCACTCACTAGTGGGTTCAAAAATATAAATAGATAAATTTTCTTTTGAATTCTAAGTAATGATGACCGCTCAGATTTTTTTTTGTAAGGAGGCCATCACAATAATTAGAATGTTAAGTTGTAAATTTTATATTTAATGCCTCAAAAATCTCCCTGTAACCAGAAGTCATTCCCATTAGAAAACTGGTATGGAGTCATTTATCATTATACCTCATTGATTATTTTTTCATAGAATATTAGAGACCATGCAATATATTTCATTATGGAAGAGAATGAATGCTTATTATTGTGCCATTGAAGATTTTAGAACTTTGAGGTAAGAACAATTAAGAACATCTACCTGTCACACACTAATGATAATTGTATGTAAAATGTAAGATGAATGAAGAGTTTCCCCAACCCTCCAGCTTCCATTATATTCACCTATTTGTCCTTTATAGCTTCAATTCATTTCATTTAGTGGCCCACATTTTCACAAAATATTTTATTTTATATACAAAATGGAAAAAGAAGGAACCTTAATTGCAGCTTGCTTAAACTTTAACTTCTTGTCGAAGAAACTCATCTAAAATAAGCTTTACAATCATAAGTGCATTTTGTAACTGGTCACTTTAACATGTAATAATTCAAACCAATTTCTTTATGTGAATTTTAACTGATGTCCTACTGTTTCTTTTCTCCCAAACATATGGTATTCATACAGATGTTTAGAAAACAAATTAGGTGAGACAATCATCTTTGTAAAGGTATTCCCCACCCCCAAGTAAATCCATTTATATTACCAAAAGTTTAGGTGAAAGAAGGAGAAAATCAGCTACACTATTAAATATATGTCACTGTAAGGGGATAATTCTCCATGGGTCATTATTGCGTTTCTGCATGTCTTGTGAGACACTAGTTGCCCTTTGTTCTAGATTATCTTTTCAAGGAAATTTGTGTAGAGAACAGCCTTGAAAGATACATATAACATCTCCAGATCACAGGGAAGCTGCATTTGCTGCCCATTATACAAAATCAGGCTTCCTAGGCTCAGGATTCCTCTCCTGTAATGCAATCCACCGCATGCGCATGTGTCACCCAAACCTTTTCACATCACCCTGTGGGAACTGTGGCTTGAGGAATCAGTGGAAGAAAACGCTGATACTCTGAAAAATGCTGATACCCTGTGGAACTGTGGCTTGAGCGATCAGTGGAAGAAAATGCTGGTACTTCTGCACAGTTTTTTGTCTCTTACCCAAGAGCCTTGTGTCTTCTGCCAGCATAAATGAAACAGTGACAGGCTAACTTGCTAGCTTGCAAGAAGGGCAAAGTCTCTTTACAGTTCTTGACAGTAACCACATATCTCTGTTTTTCCTACTTGTAAACAAAAACCTATTAATAGACTTTAGAAGATGTAAACATAGATAACATATTTTTTTCATTTTTCTCCTATTTTGCTTTATGATAAAACTTAATGTGTATTGCCAGTTCAAATTCAAACCAATTAACTGGCTTAAAATAGCCCATTAAAATTTGATACACGTAATACGGTGAGGAGTAGAAATAAAACAAGAAATACAGCCTTAACATCAGTTATTTATCAAAGTGAATTTACAACTATTTTAACATGTGTGCTTGTAGTACTGCATTTTAACAGAAGACTAAGCTCACTGAGGTTAAGAAATCATGACAAAAGTAAATTCTAGACCCAGTATACTAGCTCATGCTTGTAAGCCTACCACTTTAGGAGGCTGACACAGCAGAATCCCTTGAGACCAGGCGTTCCAGAAAAGCCTGGGCAACATAGTGACACCTCATTTCCACACACACAAAAATTTTTTTTAAATTAGCTGGGTGTGGTGGTATACACCTGTCATCTTAGCTACTCAGGAGGCTGAGGCAGGATGATCCCTTGAGCCCAGCAGTTGAAGATTACAGTGAGCTATGATTTTCTGGCTGAACTCTGGCCTAGGCAACAGTGCAAGACCTTGTCTCTAATAAATAAATAAATAAGCTCTATATTGTTACATATATTATTTTTACTTATGTTCATTTTTACTTTAAATAAATGTCAGAATGTTAAAAAATAGTATATATAATTTATAATATATTATACTGTGTATAATATTTAAATTTTATATATAAATATAAAATTGGAGCAATAAATGTAAATATTTAATCCATATCACTCTAAGCTCCTTTGCTAATTACTTATATAAATTTTTGTCTTCTTTCTTCTGTGTTTAAGTAACATGGACAACTAAGAAAGGTAGGAAACAATTCATTCTACTTATAATTTGCATTGATTATCTTATGAAATTCTCTAAGATAACTGCATGCAACTTTTCATTGGATTATATTCAAGGCTACAGAGGAAAAACAAAGGTACTTAACTACTGAAAATTTGTATGACTTTCTGTCATAGGTTCTTGTCCTACTCTCTTCTCCATGATTTTTTTTTAATTTCAGATACTGCACAATTTCAAACATGTATACTCTTGTAAGGGAGGGAGGACATGCAGTTTTACATGCCTGTGTGGTGCTGCAAATATTATCACTGAGTTCTGCATACACATGGGAAGCAGTATTACTAATTTCATATCATAGTTATCTACTACTATAATGCTTGCCAGAATACCTTCTCTCTGTATTTCAATAGCATCAGGATTAACTTGCTGGCCCCAATGTTAATCAGAATACTGATGCTGGTGGAGTTAGAGTTCTGGGCAAGGTAACAGTTTTGTTCCATCACCAAAGAACAAGGACTTGCATGAAGAATAGGTATAGTTTTAGTCAATCATTTTTATGCAGTTACACTTGATGTCTTTATGGTAATCTTGGAAGATAAAATTATATTATATTTTTGATCTTCTAAGAAACTTTTCTACCTCAGTAGACTATGAATACGGTTAAATGTCCTTCAGATTTAGTCTCAGCATCACTCCATGCTTAGAACTGGACCCTAAAACCCCAGACATAAGTAGATATGAGTAAAGAAAGTTTGGGCATTACCCACAGGATTATTAGTTTGAGGGTGTTTGCTGTCTGTCCTTCCTCTTGTATTACTCCTGTTCTCAGACCTAGAAATTCACAGAAAAGACATTATTAACACTTGTTCTTAATTTCTAGGCAGCATGCTAAAAATATGGATAAGTTAAAAATTAAAACAGAAATGATGATTGGAATATCTAAGTTATAAGATGATGGAAGTATTTATTTTCTTTTTAAAACTAATTCTATACTGCTAGATATCTCAATTCATCCCCCAGTCTAGCCCTTGAAAACATATAGAAACTGGGTCAGTAATTGGTTAAAGCTTAAATAATGGGACAAATATTAAGGATGTGATAAATATTAGGGCAAAAGACAGTCAATAAAGTAGTGTCCATAAAGTCATTGATTAGATAAGGATTTCAGGAATGGTGGAAGTATCAGAGAATGAGTAAAAGGATGCCTTCTGCAAGAATTACTTGCCAAAATAATCTTAGATCTTAATAACTGGTTTGTGATTGTAAAATCAATGTGAATATCAAAATATGATTTATATGAGAATAACCATATCAAATATGTAGGTAAAGCACAGTGATCAATCTAGTTGCCATTCTCAAAGAGGAAT
Organism: Sapajus apella; assembly: GCF_009761245.1. Taxonomy (NCBI): domain Eukaryota; kingdom Metazoa; phylum Chordata; class Mammalia; order Primates; family Cebidae; genus Sapajus; species Sapajus apella. The sequence goes on from NW_022436957.1 coordinate 23,449,873, forward strand.
AGCACATTTTGAGCAAAGTATTACTTATATGTGATATGAACAGTCAAAAAGCTAATCCTTCTAAGCAAGGCCTAGCCAATATACACATTTCTTGCATACTATATCTTATTCTCTTTGGGGTTTATGCCTTGTAAGTATTGTGTATAATTATTTTAGCTCACATAAATGTGTTTATTCATCACAAGTTAATTATTATTTTTGTTTAAAATAATGTATTGAATATTTCTTATACTTTTGTGGTATTCAGTAATAGGCTTCCATTATGGTATTAATAGATGTTTATTAGCAACATTACATGGTTACACCACGTATATGAACATCTTATAATAGTTCTGGCTTCAAAAAGTTACTCACCTAGAGCTTATTCAGCATAATTTACAAAGCACCATCACCTTGTTATTTTTGTTATTGTGAAATTTGGAATTTGGTTAATTATGACGAAAAATATTAGGAATCAATTATAGATTAAGCAATAAAGTGAGTCTTAAAATGCCTGAGATTTCAAAAATCAGCTGAATAATATACAACACTGTCACAGTTACATGAAATTGAAAATCTAGTAAAATTACTCAAATATCGGGCATCTACAAAGCTAAAAATAAGTAATATTTGACCAATGCTTATTAATAAATTAAGCAAAGTGGCTAATTAAGCATTACCTATATAAAGCTTATTGGATATTTGTTTTCCTTTAAGTTCCTTGTGGTTCTATTCTGATATAATATGTGTATTATTATTATGGTAGTATTCATAGAACATATGCCAGAACCTAAATGTACACATGCATACATGTGTGTAACCCATCCCCAATCAAAATATACAGTAAAACTTTAGTGTATCATAAAGATCAATCATGTCTTTCCAAGCTAATCACAGCAGAACACCTCCACATCACCCCTCCTCTACAGTTTTGATTTCAACTGTACTTTAGATTTGCTTGTTCCAGAATTTGTAATGGCTTTTTAAAGATGCAATTGGAATACCATAAACTGCGTACAATTTGGTAAGGTTTGACATATCTATGCATCCATGTAACCAACATCACAATCAAGATAATGAATATATCAATCACCATAATCCCCAAAACTTTTCTCATGCTTCTTTGCAAACTCTTTTGTACTCCTCTCTGTCCACAGGCAACATCTTTCTGTCACTATGTATTAGTTTTCATCTCCTACAATTTTATAAAAATGGAATAACATAATATGTACTATTTTGTCTAGCTAACAGAATAATTATTAAGAAATATATCCATGTTATAGCATATATCCATAGTTCATTCCATTTATTGCTAAATAATATTTTATTGTATATAATGCAGTTTATGTAGTGACTTATTTATGGACATCTGGGTTTTTCCAGTTTTTCACTATTACAAATAAAGCTGCCATGAACTTTTGTATACACATCTTTGTACAGACATATGCCCTTATTTCCTGGGAGTATGATAGGTCATATTGCATGTGTATGTTGAAATTCTTAAGTAACTGCCAAATTGTTTTCCAAAGTGGATGTCCAATGTATATTTCCACCAGCAAGGTGTGAGAGTTCCTTCATGTCTTTGGCAATACTTAGTACAGTCAGTCATTTTAATTGTACATATTCTAATAGATGTATAATAGTATCTTACTGAGGTTTTAATTTTTATTTCCCTAATGCCTAATGATGTTGAGCATTTTATGTGCTTCTTTGGTATTTATAACTGTCCTTTCTTGAACCATCTATTCAAGCCTTTCGCCCATTTATATCAGGTTATTTATGTTCTTATTGAGTTTTGAGAATTCTTTTAAGTGTTGGATTACAACTCCTTTATTATATATATGCTTTACAAAAATTTTATCTCATTCTATAAATTGTCTGTTCATTCTCTTAGCGGTGTCTTTTGATGAAAATATGTTTTCAATTTTGGTCAAGTCAAATTCATCAATTTGTGCTTTCATGGATTGTATTTTTGGAGTTGTGCCTATGAAATATTTGCCCCAGCCAAAGATCACAAGGGTTTTATTTTGTGTTTCCTTCCTAGTAGTTTTATAGTTTTGCATTTTACATTTAAATTGGTGGTCCATTTTTAGTTAATTTTCTATATGGTGAAAGGCATGGATCAGAAGTTTTTGTTTTGTTTGCTTTGTTTTGTGTTGTGTTGTGTGTGTGTGTTTCCAACCGTTCCATCATCATATTTTGAAAGGATTATCCCTTCTTCACTGAATTGCCTTTGCACCATGGCTGACAATCAGCTGCTTACATATGTTGAAATCTATTGTTGGTATTTCTATTCTGTTTCACTGATCTATTTGCCTGTCTTTACAAAAATGCCACACTGTCATGATTACTTTAATTTTATAATAAGTCTTGAGACTGGGTAGTATTAATCCTCTTATTTTGCTCTTCTTTTGCAAAGTCGTTTTGGCTATTCTTGGTCGATTACATGTTCATATTAATTTTACAGTCAGTGTATTAACTTCTACAAAAATCCTTTTGGGATTTTGATTAAAGATCATTTGAGACCTGACATCTAAATCATCTTATTTTCCAATCCTTTTATTTCATCTGTTTCACATTACTGCATTGGCAGGAACCCCTACTATAATGTGGAATAAAAATAGTGATAGCAGCTATTCTTATCTATTTCCAATAGCCAATGTTTACCTACTACATATGATATTTGCTATAGTTTTTGGTAGATATCCTTTATCTACTTTAATAACATCTCTTTTTATCATGAATTAGTGCTAAGTTTTACAAAATACTTTTTGGTATCTATTTAGATATGATTTTTCTCACAATATGTCAAGGCAATATGCCAGTCCTTGACCTGTTTGGCCTCAGATCCATTTCTCATGCCTTGCTTTGTTCTCCAGTACTCAGGAGATGATTGCAGGCTGAAATTCCTATGTTCTCAAACATTTGGCTGCCATCATGGTTCAGGCAACAGAAGGCACCAGCAGGAGGTTAGTACAGTACAGTAGGACAGAAGCAGCTAGAGTTTATTTTTTATTTTCTCTCTCTGCATCAGGTGCTTTCAATGCTTTCAAGGTTTACATCTTCTCCATGGCTCTCACCCTCATCATACTTATCCACCTTGGTTCCAGATCCTGTTGACTCCAACTTCTGGACTCCATTAACATTATCTCCTTTATTTGTTTCTACCCTAGAGACTGAAGTAAATTTCTTAAATTGCAAAATATTGGTTTGCCTGCCTGTCCCCTATTTGGCTTCTCCATCACTAGAGTAACCAATCTCATGCATCATATTCAACCTGACTTAGGTATTTAAAATAATTTCTGTTTTCCTGGATAACCTTTAACAGTTATACCTGGATAATTATATTGATTAATTTTCTAATGTGAGACCTTTTCATTCATAGGAAAGACTCAACTGAGTCACTAGCAGTAAAAGGTGTTCAAGTCTTTTATATTATATGTAACCAAAACAAAACACAGCTGGAAGACTGATACCTCCTCTAAATAATTCTATGTTTCTCTTCTTCACATCCTTCCCAAAATAATTTTTGCATTCACTAGTATTTGTACACACATATTCAAAAATTCTAAGAGCATAAGGAATAAAGAGACATATTCAGCTTATAAAATGGTCAAGCACTGCACATAAAACTCTATAGCATTACCTGTGGGAAACAAATCAGGTGGTACAAAAGGGATATTTACAGCCTTAAATAAGTTGATTAGAAAAAAACAAATATTTTAAACATGCAAAACTTCAAGAAACTAGAGAAATAGAACCATATTTAACCCAAAGAAATAAAGCTTAGGAAATGACAAAGATCAATGCAGAAATGATGAATTAAGACAGTGGAGCCAACTAAAAAAAGCCCATTCTTTTAAAAGATTTATATGAGACAATTTTACAAGCATCATCAATTACAAAAGAAAACTAAGTGATAGTAGTTTTAAAATACTGTACAAAATATAGGTGCAGAAAGAACTTGAATACTATAAGAGAACACTGTAAATACCATTACCAAATGATAGAAAAGGAATGATTTATACATAAAAAATATATTTCATCTAATGAAATCAGAAGAAATGGTAGAATTGGAAAAATTAACATTGTGCAAACCCTAATTAATTAATTGATAAATATACTATTCTTCAAAGACTGCCAACAGCAACCAAAGGGAGACAAATATTAGGTCTCCCTCAAATTGGAAGTTACCTCTTCATAATGAAAGTTCACGTCACCTGTGATCTTTCCAAATAAAACAAGAAAGTGATCTCACAGAAAGTGATCTTTCCAAATAAAACAAGAGAGAGAATAAAAATTAAATTTTAATATGATAAAACCTCTACCAATTTAAAGAAATACAAAGGAGAAAGACATAAATGTTGCAAAAAGCAAAAGCCAGACCATGTGAAACTGAACAGAGCATAAGATCTATTTTTTTGTAAAAACAAAGATTTCAGGGATAAAGAAGTAATGTATGTGTGTTGGGGGGAAGAATGTATAAATTAATGGTCATAAAATCCAATGATAATAAATAGATTTATTTGGACCCAGGTTCAAGAAAAAACACACTTAGATGATGTCAGTGGGTAAATGTGAGAATAACTGGACATTTAATTACATTAAGGAGCTAATTTTTTTAAGGTGGGATAGTGTTATTTATTGGTTGATGCTTCGGTCTTTAAAAACACACGCTGAAATATTTAAAGATGAAATGATGTGATGTCTAGGATTGTTTCACATTATTCCAGTGGCAAGCATGCTGTTATGTGTGAGTATAGATGAAACCAGATTGGCCATGTGTTGGTGATTCTGAGTTCCAGGTATATTCTCTCTACTGGTTGAATATATTTGAGAATTTCTACAATAAAAAGAATATGTATAACCATTAAATTTGAAACCCCAAATGAAAACAGACCATTATTTAGGAAAATATGAATGGCCCAATTAATCCAAATAGAAATAAAAATCTGTAATTGAGAAACACAAAGTGAAACTGATCAAAGCTCTAGCCACCCTCAAATGTTTTGGGACCAGGCATTTTGGGACCCATTCTACCAAATAATCAGTGTAAAACTGACCATCTTATGTAAACACAAAAAATCCCACTATCTTATGATGTTCAACTCATTTTCCCAGGCTAGCTTTCTTTGATAAAAATAAATAATAAATAAATAAATAAATAAATAAATAAATAAATAAATAGCTGAGGATATCATGGAGGAGGGAGCAATTTAGCCAAGTTCATCCACACAGAGGCAAAGATCCTAAATAAACATAGCAGGTCCAATATGGCAGTGAATTCAATGGGAAAAAAGTCTGCATCCATGAAATGTAAAGATAATGTAATATTAGAAAAAAGCTCCTTAAAATATTCTCATACTAAAAGATTAGATTTTTTAATTTTAATTTTAATTTTTAAATTTATTTTAGAGATGGGTCTTGCTGTCACCCAGACTGGAGTGCAGTGGCACGATCAGGGCTCATTGCAACCTTGACCTCCTTGGACTAAAGGGATCCTTGGGCCTCAGCCTCCAGAGTGGCTGGGACTACAGGCGCGTGCCACTGTGCCCGTCTAATTTTTTGCTGTTTGTTTGTTTTTATTTTTTTATAGCGACTGACTCCCACTATGTTGCCCAGGCTGGTGTCAATCTCTTGGGCTCCAGCAATCCTTATGTGTCAGCCTCCCGAGTAGTTGTGCCTGGCTATTAGATTGTTCTAAATGGGCATTTTATCATGTACTGAGGCACAGAAAAAGCTTTTGAAAAAAAAATTCAACACAAATGCCTGATAACATTCCACAAACTAACATCAGAAGAGAATTTTCGTTTCCTAAAACCTATGGCAAACAAACTTAAATGTGCAATGCTAAATGTTGGATGCATTCTCATTAAGGCAATGAACCAGACATAAATGTATGCTGAATACATGGCCAGAGGATAAGACTATAAAAACAAATGCAAGTTAGAAATATTTAATAGATACAGAAATTATTTGGTGAAAATGTGATCATCATTTCAGAAAATCCAAAGGAAAAGACCATCACCTATCCAAATGAATAAATGATTTCTGAAAGGTGATGTATAAATCACTGTAGCAAAATCAAAAGCCTTGTCGCACAAAGCAGTAGTATTTTAGAACATGCATATAATAATACATTTGGTTCAACAAATGAAATTATAATTATAATGAATTTCACTGCACAATACAATGCAATGTTAGATAAAGTCAAGAGATCTGGGGCTCACAAAATTATGTATTATCTGTGACTTCTCTATAGAAAGTAGATCTTTTAGAACAGAAAGTTCCCAAAGTCTATATTTGGCCAGTGAAGAGACCCCATGGTCATAATGCACTTATTCCGACGTCTCAGAATCTGTCTTGGGCACCCTGCCTTTGTGCTGCAGCCTCTCTTCCCCCATCAAGCCTGGAACAGAAACCCATTATCTGTAAGGGTTTATGTTGAGAAACTATCCAGAGTTTACTGTTTGGTGATTATTTCCCTAACGAGCCTTTAATCAATGAACTAGGAGCCAAAATATAGATCTACTTCCGAGGAGAGGACTTAATATTACTACTACTCCATTGCAAAGGGGGCGCCACAGAAAGTCATACTATGCTGCCCTTGCTGGCAGCCCTGCGGGACCGTGGGCAGGATGCTCAGTTGTGGCACGCACTTCTGCTTCTGCAGTGCACGGGAGGTGAGGCCTTATGGCAAGGCGGTTGGTATTTGGTCAGCAGAGGAAGGCACCCAGGCCCTGCCAGGAGATAAGGCAAAGACATTGAATAACGTTTGAAGGGACCCCCCTACTGCAAAAGAAAGAATGCCATGCTGTCTGGCCTTGGCCATAAGCGGCAAAAGGCCCGAGCAGGGATCTTTTTGGGTATCGCACTCTGCATTATTCTTCTGGAGAGTTAGGGAAGTGATAGCATTGGACTAAATTGTTGGCATCAAGCCAGCCGAGATTGGGGTCTTAGAACCCTCCAGGAGTCAATAAAGGGTCCTCTGTGAGTTCTGTGAAACTCTCTTTATACCATAGCAGACGGGTTCCCACAGAGACTGGCCTCTGCTCTCAGGCCTGGTAGATCCCAAGCAGGGGTAGCTGGAACTTCCACTTTTAACCTCTCAAGGAGGTGAGGGTGTCTGACCAGGGTATCTGCCTCGGGCCAGCAGGGGAAGGAGTCCTATGTTCTGCCACGTGTTAATAAAATGACCCCGTGTAGGCTGTGGGGGAAACTGGCTTCCCAGAAAGGTGGCGACCTTACAAAATCCTGCCCTTCCTGTAAACTCTGGGAGGTCCCTGATGTGGCTTTAAGGCCCAGTGACCCCTCGCTTCACATTCTGGTAGTGGTCATAGGGAAGAGTACAAAGAGTTTTGGTCTAAGGCTAGCCGATTCAGGTCAGCAGCAGGAAAAGTCTTCGGGAGTAACCAGGAGTTTAGTTCAGAACCCTGAGCAAAGACTGAGGGGACCCAACAGAACACCACTACTATGAGCCTTGGTAGCCTTTCAACAGGACTCTGGGGCTAAGGTATCCCTCATTTTATCCTTAGTGGTCACAGGGAGATGAGGGCATAGATTTGACAGGGCAGTCAGTGGCAGGTCATTAGAGGGAGGTGACTCAGGCCCTTATGGAAGTCAAAGTGAGGACTGATGGGGGTAGACACTGCCTCTGTGGTCAGCTTTGGGAAGTCCTGGGCAGATTTGTCATTCTGAGTGCACCCCATCCCCTCCCTCCAACTGCATACTCTGGGATATCAGGTGGAAGTGGGCCTTTCTCTGATTGGTATAGGCCTCAAGTCCCCAGAGGGGAAGGTATGAGGCTGTCAAGGTGAGGAGTCATTAAGAGGAACCTGAATTTCCAGGAGAACAGAGGATTCATAGAGCCCTAAGAGTGCTGTCACTCCTGATAGGGGTACGTGGGGAAGATAAATCTGAGGCCTCCCTAATATCTTCATCAGGAGTCTCAGGGATGTGAAGGTCTTGCTTGGAGGAGATAGGTTTTAGGTAAGCAAAAGGAGGGCAATTAGACCCTCCAAGAGGCAAAAGTAAAGACTTAGTGAGGACTGAAAACTAATTACCTCAAGATAGAGTGGGTCTTCCCAACCCCTGCATTGCTGCCATTCCACAATGTCCCCCTGAAAATGTGGCCACATGAGATTCCCCTTCACACCCTTGTCTGGGGAGTCAGGGATATGAGTGCTTTGGAAGAGGGAGTCAGCATCAAAACGATTAAGCAGTGAAATAACAGGTCCTGCCAGAAACATCCTCTACCCTGGAATAAAGGAAACTCCATAGAGTCTGGACCTGCCAGTCACTGTATCAGTCCCAGTAAGATGCAGGTAAGACTGGCAGGCTCTAGCCAAAGGTACAGTCTAGTTACTTCCACTGATTCCTCAGGGGAAAGGCCCATCAGAGAAGAGGAGCCTCATGGGTTCCTTGAACAGCACTCTCAAGGAAACCTGCAGAGACAGTTTCCATAAAGTCAAGATGGTATCTCCCTGCTGGAGGATCACACTATCTCACCCTTTTTCCTCCAGGTCATTCATCACCTGCATCTGTCTCACACTACTCCTTGTCTGTAAGCAGAGTCATCATGCCTCGGGGTCAGAAAAGTAAGCTCCGTGCCCGTGAGAAACGCCGCCAGGCTCAAGAGGACCCCAACGAAGTGGAAGGTACTCAAGTCACTGTAGCAGAGGAAGAAGGGTCCCTCGCTTCATCTCCTCATTTCAAAGATAGTCCTGAGAGGTCATCTGCTGTTGAAACACCCAGCAATGAGCAAGAGCCTGAGGGAGCTCTAGCCACCACCGCTGCTGCAGCTGCTTCATGCACAGCATCTAATGAAGGCGATGGCAGCCAGGTTGAGGAAAGGTCAAATGCCTCAGAGGCCGAGGATACCACTGAGCAGTGGCCCGGAGGCCCTCTAGATAAGAAGGTTGCTATGTTGGTGCATTACCTGCTATACAAGTATCAAATCAAAGAGCCTGTTACAAAGGCAGATATGCTGAAAAATGCAGTCCAGATGCAGAAGAGCCACTTCCCTGAAATCCTGAGGAGAGCTTCTGATCATCTGGAGTTGGTCTTTGGCCTTGATGTGAAAGAAGTGGATCCCAACAAGAGCCTCTATGTCCTTGTCAACAAATTAGAATTAGGCCATGATGCAAGAGTGAGTCTTAACAGAAGTTTGCCCAAGACCGGCCTGCTGATGACCGTCCTGGCTGTGATCTTCAGCCAGGGGAATTCTGCCCCTGAGGAGGAAATCTGGAAGGTGCTAAATATGATGGGAGTATATGACGGGGAGAAGCACTTCATCTATGGAGAGCCCAGGAATCTCCTCACCAAATATTTAGTGGAAGAGCAGTACCTGGAGTACCGGGAAGTGCCCAACAGCGATCCTCCAAGCTATGAATTCCTGTGGGGTCCACGAGCCTATGCTGAAACCAGCAAGATGAAAGTCCTAAAGTTTTTGGCCAAGATCCATGATACCGTGCCCAGTGCCTTCCCAGCCCATTATGAAGAGGCTTTGAAAGATGAGGAAGAGAGATCCCAAGCCAGAATTGCAGCCAGGGCCCGTACTGCCGCCAGGGCCAGTGCGCGTTCCAAGGCCACGTCCAGCAACCCTGCCTGCCCCAAGTGAAGGCTGAAGAAGATGCTTTACTGTGTTTTTGAAGAGAACAGTCAGTGTTTCACTAGTGGAGAGCTGGCTGTGTCTCATTATAATACACTATATAATGTGTGTTCTCAGTAACTTAGATATTTGTTTAAATGTTGCTCCTTTTAATAGAAGGTTAAAGTAGCTTAAGAATCCAAAATTATTAGTGATTTATTGATACTCATGAAGTTTTAGAATAAAGTTTTACTACTTTATAGAAAAAAATAGGAAAATTTCCATTTTCTTTAGTGATCTCCAACAAGATAACATAGTAGTGGATTAGTCATTTCCTTGGAATTATTTTTTAAAAAAGCAGTAAAATAGTTGGAATGAAGAAATAGAGTGGAAAATATAAAAGATGATACATTCTTGCTATCCTTTATGCTTAGTCTGTTCTGTAAAATCAAAAAATAGATATTTTTTAGTCTGTTCTGTAAAATTAAAAAATAGATATGATTAGTTTATTCAGCAATGTAGAAGGCACATCATAATAAAACTGACTTCTTGCACACTGGCTCACTTATTTCCCAGACATTATTTGGGCATCTGTTCTCTGGAGGGAAGGCTCTGTGCTGGTACTGGGAATGTCAGGATAAACAAGACCCTAGCGCGCACATTGAACTTTAGAGTTAAGAGCAGCCGTCATGTAAGGAAGATGGTGAGATATACCCTAAGAAGTAGAGGACAAGTGGAAGAAGGTGGGAAGGTCCAGATCAGAGCAGTCAAGTGAAAATGCCCTGAGGCAAGTGGGTTTGGGGCCTTGGGAAACTGCAAACCCTTCCGTGTCAGCCAATTTTGTTAGTCTGGGTGGTGGGTTGGTTGAGGCTGTGGGAGTAGTGAGCAGGGGCCAGATCCTCAAAAGGTATGTCCAGTGTTAAAAGACTAATGCCTGGAATGAATAACTGCTTTTGGCAGTTATTCTGAAGTAATTGATAAACCAGAAATTATTCTAAGACAGGAATGGAAGGTGTCTTGCAACCTTTTCCAGTGTCGTTTTTCCAGTGCAGTTGGGCACAGTGCACAAACTATGTTTTATCCACATCAGCTCCAGGGACCTTCTGAGAAACAAGGGTGATAGTACCTGAAATGAATGTGTTCAAAAGCCATTGTCCTGGCATTATTTGCTCTGGCCTGGGAGAAACAGGGCCCACTAAGCCCACTAAATTAAAAGGAGTTGGGTTTTTTTTTTGTTTTGTTTTAAGTTTCTGGATACATGTGCAGAACATGCAGGTTTGTTACTAGGTATACATGTACCATGGTGGTTTGCTGCACCTATTGACCCGTTGTCTAGGTTCCCTCCCCCAGCCCCTCCAACAACCCCAGCAGGCCCCAGTGTGTGTTCTTCCTAAAAGGGCATTTTTATTAGGTTATCTTTAGTGTCATTTGGCAAACTCACGTGAGGGCTAGATTTTTGATGCAAGTGAAATAAATAGGGGTGATTTGGATGGAAGGGTATTTGAAGGAATGGAAGGAATTAGCGTTTGACATGAATTATAGGAGTCTTAAATTGAATCCAACTGGGGAAGACTACCCCACATCCACAATAAATAAGAAATCTTCAAATTTCTGAAGTAACTGATTTTTACTTTTTAAGTGGCATTTTTGGTTAATTTGCATGCTGTATCATAGAGTGCTGCATATTTTCAGACATCTCTTGCTTTAAAAACAATCACAGAGATTTTGATAGGGTCTGGGTCAAACTAATAATAGTAACAAATGCTAGTTATTAAATATGCAATAAATTCTAGGCACTGCGCCAGGAGTTTTCATATATTACATACAACCCAGAAATCCTACAAGGCAAGGCTTATCCAGCTCACTTCACAAAAAGCTCAAGTCTCATAGACCTTTGCAATTTTCCTGACTTCACATGGCACATAAGTGTCAAAATTAGAACCATAGTCTGAATTTGTTTAGAACCCACACTGTTCCACTCCTTCCTGCATAAAGCAGATGTTCTGTCTCTTAATTCATTTCTCTTCTCACTACTACACCATGTCTCTGGGCAATGAAAAGAAGCAACCTGGGGCCAATGTACTAAATCCAGATGTAATAAATAACGGAGAAAATGAGCATTGAACACCATTTGGGGAATGCCTCTGGGCCTCATTTCATAGGGTCTATCCACCCCTAGCTCCAGGGTTCTTTGGGAGCTGATTTTGCCCCGGTGCTGTCACATGGGACCAGACCCAGCACTTCCCAAATTACACTGCTCTTTCCTTGAGTCAGCCCCTATAAATCCTTATGCCCAAATCTGGATCCTGACCTGTTATCCTGCTCTCCCTGCTTCCTTGCATGAAGGCAAGGCACCCTGCTCCCTATGGGAAAGAAAGCCCAAAATAACCTTCCTTCCTTTCTCCTGACTTAGAGCATTCCAACTCCCTGCAGATGTCCTCTGTCACATTGCTCACTGTGGAACTGCTCTGATAACAACAGCCCCTTCCATGTAATTGTTTACTTTGGCAGTGAACATTATGGATCTGCTCATCTGCTCTGGGTAATTCCACCATACTCAAAATTTTTTCCAAGTCTGCCTGTGAGTCAAGTCAGACTTAGAACAGACTCTAACCTTGAAAGATAACTCCAAAGTTAGAGAAGAGGTTTAGAAAGTATACGAAGTTAGAAAGAAAGGAGAATGTATTCTGGTGACTTATTTGAGACTAGCACTGAATCCATACACTGTCGAATGAGCTTAACTGAATGGTAAAAATATCAAAGCCTCCCTCTGAAGTGGTGGATAAGAAAGGACCTAGGAAATGACTGTATAGCAACTATGTCCAGAAACTGGATTCCTACAAATCCTTGTGTACTAGGAGCATATAGTAGATTTCTATGCTGACATAACAAATGCCATACAGTAAGACACTTAACACATTTATTATATCACCCTTCTGTAGGTGAGTCTATGGGTTAGTTCTCCTGTTTTCTTTGTTCAGGGTTACCCAGGCTCAAATTGAGCTGTCAAAGCATGGACTCTTATTGGGACACACTGTGAAGAATCCCATTTCAGTCTTATTCAGGTCATTCTATGAGGAACCCAGTTCTTTGTGGTTGTAAGAAGAGTAAGGAGTACGTTTCCTTTCTGGCTATCAGTTGGAGCTGCTATATTTTCTCCAGGCCTGTCTCCAGTCTTTATATGTGGACCCCTACTTTTGAGTCAGACACGGCACACTGAACCTGTCTCATGCTTGAAATTTCTCTAACTTCTCTCTCTGCTGCATATCTCTTCTGCCGCCAGATGGAGAAACTTCTCTGCTTGTAAGGGCTCATGTAATTAGATTGGGCCCATGTAGGCAATCCAGTGTAATCTCCCTATTTTTAGGTTGGTTTCATAATTTTAATTATATTTGCAAAGTGCCTTTGGCCATGTAACATAACATATTCATGGGTTTTAGGAATGAGGATATGGGAATCTTTGTGGAGCAATTATTCAGTCTACCTCAGAGGTAGAATATGTCTCCCTGGCAAACATGCCAGCTTTGATAAGTAAAGAAAAAACATAATTGACCATCATTCTCCTGATTCTTGTCTATATCTGCCCCAAGGGAAAATCCTCGTTTTCCATTGTGCCTAGGGGCACCTGTACACGTGCTTGGCTGTACATGTTCATCAGGTGGTGGGTAGCAGAGACTCGCAAGTTATTTTTTTGGCAATGCATCAAACGAAAGAAGAAATTTTTCAGTCTCTTGAGATTATAGAGGTTATTGAAAAGGTTAGTGCAGAAAGATGTTATTGAGTGCAGCGGAGTGAACCCTCCTTGCTGAGATTTACAGGATCATTTTGAAAATTAGTGTGATCCTGGGTTTGAAATTGCCTGTCACATATAGACACTAGGAACTTTTGTTGATTAGCAAAGATATTTGATATTCTCAGAAACTCCTCCAAGACTTAAGAGGGCTGTTGTCACAATAAATGTATAATAGTAGCTTTTATTAAGCATTTACTATTGTAATAGTTAATTGGACAGACTGCAAGTGCTCATCCACTTTGTGTCTTGCTTTCCATCCGTGGTTCATATGGAGACTACATTGCCAGTCCACTTGTAGTTAGGAAATGTCATGTGACTACCCTTGACACTGAAATAAGAACAATAGCCTGTTTTTTTTTTCCTTTGAGATTAAAGTGCTTGAGAGTCAGTCTGCCACCTCCATGTTTTCTGTTCCATGCTGAGATATGGAGCCACATTAAAGAAGCAGCATGGATCCCTGGGACACCTGACAGCAAAAAAAAAAAAAAATCCTTATTAATTCGTGTCAAATTTTATTTGCATAAAAGATAAACTTTTAGTGTGCTAAGCCATTCAGATTTCAGACTTTTCCCCTTACATCTCTTACATACTTTATCTGTATAATACACAGCTATGAATTCCATTGCTATTCTTATTTAAATATTTTAATTACAAAGAAAATAGTGCACGAATTCTTGTTGCCAAAAATTCTAACCATATGAATAAATCAAAATTTCACTTCCTTACTATGTCCCTCCAAAATCCAGTCCCTCCTCAAATGTAACCACATATTTTAAATCCTGCATGTAGTATTTTTAAATGTATTCTAGGCTTTTTCTTCTATACATGTGCTACAAAAATACACTGTGAGGGTTTTTTGTTTGTTTCTTTTGTTTACTCCTTTTTCTTTTTAATTTTTGTTTATTATTACTATTATTTTTAGAGATGGTGTCTCTGTTGCCAAGGCTGGAGTGCAGTGGTATGATCATAGCTCATTACAGCCTACAACTCCTGAGCTCAAGCAATCCTCCTGTCTCAGCCTTCAAGTAGCTAGGAGTACAGGTGGAAGCCACTGTGCTTGGCCACTGTGGGTTTTAAATATACACTGATAACTGTTTACATATTGCTCCACAATATGCACCTAAGGACACATGCCTTAGAATTTTGATATTTCAATAATGCATTTCTCTTTACTTTGAGAAGAAAGGATTTACTCAGAATGACAAGGTTCCAGGAAATGTGCCTTAACAGGAAAACCTCAGTTCATGAAGGACATCAGGAAAACTGGGCACTAGCACAATACGAAGGATACATGAGAGAGATCACAAGCTAAACAAAGTCCAGAGAACTCAGGGCAGGGGGTAGTCAGGGATCTGTACCTAGAGTTCAGCATGGAGTAGCAATGGGACTAGAAGGAGTAAAGGTAAGAAAAGGTGGTGTCTTGGACACTTTTATGAATAGGCTTGGCAATCTCCGAATCATCATTACCAGCATAAATTTGTAGGCTGACCTGGCCAGAGGCATACTCTACCAGAGTCTTCCCTTCCCACTTTTCAGGCAGAGTATGGCTTGCTCCCCTGCGTCACCCAGTGATGCTATTGATTCTGGGACAGCTACATCTCTTCACTTCCATGGTGGCTCAGTGCACCCTTTCCAGTGAAGCAGAGTTGAGAGCTGTCTTGATGCCTGATAAGAAAGAGTATATATTCCCCTTGTGTATGTGGTTCTCCCACCACTGAGGTTGAAGCTGTACAAGTTGATGTGATTGGTGATTAATGGTAGTTAAAAGAGGGCAAGTAATACCAATGAGTAGTGCCACAGTGTAGATTCAAGGAGGGGGACATTTGAGGAGGGATTTCCTGATACTAACTACCTCACTGAGTGTAAATAAAGGTTGAGTGTGGATATGTCTTTAAAAAAGGATCCAGATGTTATCCGCAGCCCAGAATACTTCCCACCATCACTGACTTCTTTGAAGAACAGAGGGCGGATTTTTGTTGCTGTGTCTGATGGCCTTTGTTGCCACCAAACACTTCAGTAGGGTGCTGGTATTCAAGGCAAGTAGGGTAGATGGAGAACCATTGTACATGCTACAGTTCCTTATTGAATTGACTGCAGGTAACAAGTATAGATGGAGTCCAAATCTCTATCTTCATTACTGTTATAATCCTGACCTGATTTAACTGAAAATTTTTATAAAGGGGGATTCTTCACTAGCCGTCTGCAAAGTTATCACATGATCTATCGTAAAATTTACATCACTTCTCACTGTGAGGTGGGGGCATTGGACTGGGTGTCATTCTCCTGGTCCTTTTCCACAGAGGGAGGAGTCCCAGACTCTGAAAGGAATAAAAATGAAGACCTCGATGAAGCTTTGAGTCACCCACTCCATAACAGACTGCCCAGCACAGAGACCACCCCTACTGTTAACATTTCTAAGCCAATGCCTTGATGTTAGGTCCAGAAACCTTATCACTTCACCCTCTGTAGTCCAGGGATATGGGACTGCAGGATGAAGTGGTTGGGGATGAAGGCTTTGTTTTAAAGCTGAGTGACTCAGATCAGGAGAAGGAGTCCCAGCCTCTCTTCCAGAATCAATGAAAGACCCCTATGCAAGTACTATCAGAATTCTGCACTCCCACAAAACATGGGCCACCCCCTCACTTCTAAGAGCTGCACCCCTGCTCTCAGCATTAGGTCCCATACGGGGGTGGCTAGAATTGGCTTCCCAACTCTGACTCTAACTTCTCAGATGAATGAAGGCCTTACGCTTTGAGAAGGGTAGCCTCAAATCAGCAGAAAAGAGAGTTCCAGAGATTTCCAGGCCCTGTCAGGAGTTAAGTTAAAGATCTTAAGTGAGATCTGAGGACACTCTTTATACAAGAAGAGAGACCGGCCAACAGAATCCCAGCCCTGTGTAAGCCCCGGGATGCCCTGGACGGGGATCCTCTGATGTAATGCCCTTTGAATTCCCAGAATTCCGGGAGGTGACAGCATTGAACCACGCTTTGGAATCAGACCAGTAGGGAGCGGGGTTCCATGTCTTCCAATAGTGATGGTGAAGACCCTAATATTTGAGGCAACCATCCACACCAGATCAGAAAGACCCCACAGCCTCCAGGCTCCTGCTGTCAGGCCTGAGAAGCCCATGAAGGGAGTGGCCAGATGTAACATTCTGAGTTCCACCTCTGGAGTTTTAGGGAAGTTAAAAAATTGGCGCCAGAGGGAGGTGTTAAATCAGCAGAGGGAGGAGTCCCAGGCCCTGCCAGGAGGTGAGATAAAGATGCTTTGTGAGGTTTTAGGGTAATAGCCATTCCCTTGCTGTTAGTGGTAGCAGACCTTGGGCAAAAAAACCTCTTATATAGCACCCTCTGAATTACTCCTTTGGAAATTCAAGAAGACAACATTGGATCAAGGTTACGGCCTCAGGCCAGCAGATGGAAGAGTCCCAGGCCCCAAAAGAAGTAAAAGTGAGGAAACTGAGTGATATCAGAGGAAACCACCCCCCAGAAAAGAGAGGGGTTCATAACAGAGCCTGCCCCTGCTCTCAGCCCAGGGAGGCCCCAGGTGGGAGTGGCTATTGTGACATATTCTGACTTCCATTACTGCTTTCTCAAAGAAGTGAAGAGGTTTAGGTTGTTATAGGAGCTATTTCCAAGCCTTGCCAAAAGGGAATATAAGGATCTTGAGTGAAGTTTGAAGGAGACTTCCACTCCAAAAGACTGGGACCCCATGGATTCATGACAGGTCCAGGACAGGGCCTGATGAAGCACCATCTGAATACTGGTGAGAATTCAGGGAAGGGAGGGCATTAGACTTGAGTCTCAGCTTCTTGTCAGCAGAGGAGGAGTCCCAAGCCCTAAAAAGAGGAAAAAGAATCCTGAGTTCTAAAGGAACCATCCACTCCAGATCAAAAGGGGACAGCACAGGGTCCCACCTATGCTGTCAACCCTGAGAGACTGTGGGGTAGATATGTTAGGCTGGAGTCTCTCTCACTTTCTCCTTTTGGAACCACAGATGTGAAGGCCTTGCTCTGAGGGGATAGGTCTCAGGCCATCACAGGGTAAAGTCCCAGGCCCTAGCAGAAGCCAAGGTGAAAACCCTAAGTGAAGAATGAGAACACCAAGGATCCGAGAATATAGGAGGTCCTTCAGAGCTTTTCTATTGTAGTCATCCTGGATGTCCTCAGGCGGGTGTGGTCAGATGAATTTCTCTTTCACTTTCTCCACCAGGGTAGCACGGAAGTGAGGGGACTGAAATGAGGGGTCAGTAAAGGGATCCCAGAATTTGCCAGAAATCAAGAGGACAGTTCTGAATGTGAACTAAGAAGAGTCCCTACCCAAGAACAAAGGAGCCTCCATAAAGCCTGGACCTGCCAGGCCTTGCTGTCACCACCCAGTAAACCCCAGGCAGATCTGGCAGGTAGAAACCTAAAACACACCCTAGTTATTTCACAGAGTACTCGGGGCAGGCAAATCAAATAATAGGGGCCTGTTTTTCCTTGAGTAATGCACCAAGAAAACTTGCAGAGGTAGCCATCAATAAAGCTAAAGTTGTATCTCTGCTGAATGGGAACACACCAGCTCATCTCACCTCCAGGTCACAGGATCACCTGCTCTTTTGGCTGCTGCACCTGAAGACAGTCATCATGCCTCGAGGTCAGAAGAGTAAACTCCGTGCCAGGGCAAAACGCTGTCAGGCCCGAGGAGGGCTGGAAGATCTGTTAAGTGCTCTGGCCATTTTAGAAGAGGAGGAAGAACATCCCCTCTCCTCTTCTGTTTGTTTGAAGGATGTCCCAGCATTCACTTGATGGGACATCCAACAATCCCCATGGACTTTCGGGAGCCCCATCCACCAGTGCATCTGCTACGGCTGTTTCACACACAAGACATACCGAAGGTTTCAACAACCAAACGGAAGAAAGACCAAGATGCACACAAGATCCAGAAGCCACTGATAACTTTCCCAGAGGCCTTCTAGGTGAGAAAGTAGTTATGTTGGTGCATTACTTGCTGTTCAAATACCAAACGAAAGAGCCCATTACAAAGGCAGATATGCTGAGAAATGTAACCCAAATGTCCAAGAGCCAATTCCCTATAATTCTGAGCAGAGCTTCTGAGCACCTAGAGCTGATCTTTGGTCTTGACCTGAAGGAAGTGGAGCCTAATAAGCACATCTATGTTCTTGTCAACAAACTAGACCCGGGCTGTGATGTAGGTTTCAGCGATGAGCCAAGCGTGCCCAAGACTGGCCTGCTGATGACTGTCCTGGGTATTATCTTCACAAAGGGTAATTGCGCCACTGAGGAGCAAGTCTGGAAAGTGCTTAATATGATGGGATTACATGACGGAATTGAGCACATCGTTTTTGGGGAGCCCAGGAAGCTCCTAACCAAAGATTTGGTGAAAGAAAATTACCTGGAGTACCAGCAAGTGCCCAATAGTGATCCTCCATGCTATCAATTCCTATGGGGCCCAAGAGCCCATGCCGAAACCAGCAAGATGAAAGTTCTTGAGTTTTTGGCCAAGATAAATAATGCAGTTCCCAGTGACTTCTCGCCCTGGTATACAGAGGCTTTGCAAGATGAAGAAGAGAGAGCCAGAGCCAGAGTGGCAGCCAAGGCTCGCATTACTGCCATGGCCCATGCACGTTCCAAGGTTAAGTCCAGCAACCCCTCCCAACTGCAGTAAAGTCTGAGGCAGATTCTTTACTTTGTGTTTGAAAAGAAATCCACATTCTGAGCTATGGGTGGACAGTGTGGGGCTGGAGACAGCACAGTGAATAATATGTTTGTGCTCATGTTCTATGTGGTGACTTGGAATTTTTTTAAGATGTTCCTTTAATAGATGGTTAAAGTATCATCAGTATCTAAGTTTATGAATGACATTGCTACATTTTTCTGTATGTGAGATTAAGAGTAAGCGATTTATTGTTTTATAAACCTAATTGGGAAACTCTTCATTTATTTAGGGATTGAAACACAATAGCATGATAGTAAATTAGGCATTTTCTAATTCAATGTGAAATAATTTAGGAGTGTAATAAATAGGATCAAGGAATAGAGAAAAGAGTAAAGGATGGCTAATTATTGCATTCCCTATTGACTTTTATTCTGTTATTATGTAAAATTAAAATATACATGCCAGGATAGGCTTACATTATTCAAGAATATATAATTAATTACATTATAATAAATTAGACCTTTTGCACATTGGCTCATTTATTCCTCAAACATTAATTGAGTATCTGCTCTTTGGAAGGCCTTGTGCTAGGATGTCAGGATAAGGAAGATCTACCTGTGCCCATTGGGTTTTAGAATCTAGGAGTAGATATTATATAAGGAATATGGTGAGATAACCACTAAGACCTAAAGGACAAGTTAAAGAAAGTGAGAATGTAGGGTGAGGGTTATCTAGGTGACAGCATCAAATAAAAATGCCTTAAGGCAAGTGGGATTGGAGGCTTGGAAAATTGAAAGTCTTTCAGTGTAAATCAGTTGTGTGTGTGTGTGTGTGTGTGTGTGTGTGTGTGTGTGTGTGTGTCTCACTCTTGTCACCCAGGCTGGAGTGCAGTGGTGGGATCACAACTCATTGCAGCCTCAACTTCCTGGGCTCAGGTGATTCTCCTCCCTCAGCCTCCTGAGCAGCTGAGACTACAGGTGCATGCCACCATGCCTGGTTAATTTTTCTATTTTTAGTAGAGATAGGTTTCGCCATGTTGCCCATGCTGTTCTCCAACTCCTGGACTCAAGTAACTGCCTGCCTCAGCCTTTCAAAGCGCTGGGATTACAGGTGTGAGCCACTGTGCTTGGTTGGTCAGGTTAGGCTCTGAGAGTGGTGAGCACTGGCTGTTCTCTCTGAAGACATGTCCAGGGTTGAAAGTCTAAGGTCTGGAATGGACAAGCAGTTATAGCACTTGCTTGGGCTCGTGGATAAACCGGAAGGAAATCTTCATCTGGGACAGGAATGAAGGATTTCCTGTGCTCCCCTAACTCCAGTGCAGTTGAACACAGACCACAAACCATGTGTTCTGTGTACAGCATCTCCAGCAAGTTTCTGAGAAATAAGAGTAATACTGTTTTAACATGGGATGCTCAGAAGCCACTTTACTGACACTCTTTGCTCTGGCCTGGGAAAGACGGAGCCTGTTATTTTATTTTGTGTTGCTATAATAGACTGCCAGAGACTGGGTTACTTTTAAGGAAAATAATTTTTTTCACAGTAGTGGAGGCTGGAAAGTCCAAGATTGAGGTGTTTGGTGGCACCTAGGGAGGGATGTCTTGCTGGGCCATCCCATGGCAGAAAGTGAGGCAGTGAGAAAGAGAAAGCAAAAGAAAAAGGGATCAAATATACCTTTTTGAAACAAACCCACTCTTGTGATAAAGGTATTAATCCATTTATAAGGGAACAGTTCTCATGGCCTAATTACTTCTCATCAGGCCCTACCTCACAATACTGTTGGATTGGGGATTAAATGTCTACCACTTGCCTTTCTGGGAGACACATTCAAATCACAACAGAGTCCATTCTATTAATAGGGTATTTATACTAGGTTATCTTGAGTGTAATTTGGCAAACTCAAAGCAAGGGATAGGTGTTTTGATGGGAATGAATGAGGAAGTCCTTGACATTTTCTAGGAGCATTTAGCTGAGCTGCATCTAGCTGGGGAAGATTCTTCCAACACATAATATAAAAAATGCATATCCTCGAAAAGATTCTTATCAATTAAGTAACTTTCTCTTGCTAAGAAGCATTTTGATTGATTTGGTTTTCCATGTCCTAGAGGGTTGCATATTCTCTTAACATCTCCAGGATGAAAAGTAAATTAAAAATTTCCAAGAGGGAAGGTTGGTAGTGTTTGCAATCTAAAATATAATAGTAAAATCTGTTAGTTATCAAAAACCCAGTACACACTAACACTGTGTCAGCTTCCCTACACAAGTATCTTACATTCTAAAAGTCAGACTTCACAAGGCATACATGAGCCAAAGAACAAAATAACTGCATCAAGCCCACTTCACAAAGAACTTGAGGCTCATAGAAATTTGCAGCTTTCGAGTTCACATATAAGTGACAGGGCTGAGATGAGACCTCCTAGTCTGAATTCCTCTACAGCCCACACCCCACACTCTTCCACTCCTCTCAGCCTGAAGCTGATCTTGGGTCTATCAATTCATTTATCTTCTCACTACTCCGCAATGTCTCTCAGACAAAGAAAAGAAAGACCCTGTGGTCAAAACACTAAAAGCACGCCCTAAAAAGGAAGGTGAGAATGAGAAGGAGACATAATCTGTGACTGTCTGTGGGTTCATTGGCCTGGTGTCCTCCCACCTTTAGCCCCAGATTCTTCTGGAGCTGAGTCTACCCTGGTCCCTTCACATGGGTTCGGTCTAGCACTTTCCTACATTATCCTGCCCTTCCCCTGAGTCTTCTCCAGTGTGTCCTCCTGTCCAAACTGGAACTGACCCGCTGGCCAGCTTCACTGTGTCCTTCTCTGGAGCCTGCACTTGCTCCCAGAGGAACAGACAGCCCAGACTTGCCTACCTTTTCCTGGACATAGAAGCTTCCAACTGCCTAGGAGTCCCAGTCCTCACCTTGGATTCCCGTAACAGCAACAGCCTCTTCTGTGTAATTGTTCACTTCAAATAGTAAAGCTTAGATACCGCTTCATCTCTAGGGGCCTCCACCACACTCAAAGTGTTTTCAAATCTGCTAGTGAGGAGAGTCTGTTTTGGCACAGAGTTGACTGATATTTTATCCTGAAGCAGAGATATAATCCTAAAGTAGAGAAGAGGTTTTAGAAAACAGGTGAGATTGGAGAGGGGTTTTAATCAGGTGACTTTTTGAATGTTGCTACTGAATCTATACACTGATGAATGAGCCCAACTGAGCACCAAAATTCAAAGCTTCCCTCCTAGGTGTTAAATGAGGAAAGACAGAAATCACTGTGTAGCAAACATCTGAGGAGGGTGAATTCTTATAAATTCTGTAGTCTTTCCAGAAAGTTGTAGTAGTTTTCTATGGTAGCTGTAACAAATTACCACAAATTTAGTGCTTTACAGCAGCATGCATTTATTATCTTTGTAGGGTTTATTGTCTACATTTCTGTATGTGTGAAGGATGGAGCTGTCCTGCTAGATTCTGTACTCAGATTTTCACAAGGCTCAAATCAAACTTTCAACTGGCAGTCTTCTTATAATGCTCTGAGAAGATTCTTCTTCTGAACTCATTCAGGTTGTTGACAAAATCCAGTTCTTTGTGGTAATAAGACTGAAGTCCTGTTTCCTAGCTGTCAGCTGGAGCTGGCAGGCCTCTCTCTAGTCCTTGAATGTAGGCTCATATATTTTGAGTCAACAGTTGTAGGCTGAATTCTTCTCACACTGTAATCTCTCTAACTTCCTCCTCTGCTGCATCTCTCTTATGCCTCTGGCCAGAGAAAGTTCTCTGTTTGTAAATTCTCATGTCATGATACTGGACTTACCTGAATAATCTGATGTAATATTTTTATTTTAAGTTTAGTTACATAACCTTTAATGCTCTGCGAAGTGCTTTTGGTCATATAACAAAGCGTATTCATTCTTCAGGGATAAGGGTATAAGCATCTTTGTGAAGCAATCATTCAGCCTACTATTGATGTAGAAAATGTGTCTTTGGCAGACATACCAGCTTTGATAAGAAAAGAATTCTCCTGACTTTTGTTTTTATTTGCCCCAGGGGAAAATCCTACTTTTCAGTGTGTGTAAAGACACAGTGTACAAGTGTTTATGTGTGTTAATCAGGTGGTAGCACAGACTCCCAAGTTATGATTTAGACCATGCACTAAAAGGAAGAATACCATCCTCCATATTTTCAGAGTATTGCAAAGGTCAGTAGAGAAAGGTACTATTTAGTGATGAGAGACAAAGGATCATCCTTGCTGAGATTTTCATGGCTCTTCAGAAAATTTGTGTAATCCTACATTTGAAAACAACTGTCACACAGTACACACTAGAAAAATTTCCCAAATTGCAAGGCAATTTTGGCCTTCTCAGAAACTTCTCCAAGAATAGAAATTGTTGTCAAAACAAAGTTTTATATTTGCTTTTTATTGAGCGCCCAATAGGTAATAGATTGTGGGAGAGATGGCAAGTTTCCATCCACTTGCTTTGCTGCGCTTCCCGGGCATATGGGGAGACTATATCCCACAGTCCATTTGTTGTTAGAAAGGGCCACTGAAATATGAACAGAAGCTATGCTTGTCATTTTCAGGCCAAGGCATTTGAGAATCAGTATGTTAGTTCTATGCGTTCTGGTCTATTCAGCAGCAAACATGGAGCTGTCATAATGAGATGTGGCACCCCATGATAGAAGCAGCCTGGATCCCTGGGTCCCCTGACAGCGAAGACTCCCGTTAACTCACATCAAATTTTATGTGCGTGAAAAATAAACTTTTGTTGTGCTAAGACTTTAGGATTTCAGCATTCTTCCATTATTTCCACTAGCAGTGACTATCTGAATATGGTACAGCTATCATTTCTGTCATTAGTTTTACTCAAATATATTAATTACTCAAATATTCTTGATGCTTAAGAAAATTCTAACACTATGGATAAATCACAATTCTGCTCCAGTGTTCGGTTTCTCCAAAATTTATTCCCTACCAGAAGTAACCACCATTAAAAACCTCGTATTTTTATTTTTATGTATATTCTAGGCATTTTTCTTACATACATGTGGTAGGAAAATATACTGTGAGCTTTTAACTTATATGTATACTGATGTACGTTTTGTTGTACCTGTTGCATTTGTCACTAAATAAAATGGATTCAGGAACTTTCCAAGAGAGCACATATACATTCCCCTCACTGTTTACTACCAATAATTTCAAAGGACGTATGTGTCATAATTAATTTAATAATTCTTCTACTAATGGATGCATAAGATGTTTTCCATTTATTGCTATGACTAATAAGACTGAAATAAACATTACTGAACATGAATTCTTGGGCAAATGTAGATGTTTTATTACAGGAAAGATGTAGAAAAGTACAAATTCAGTTAAAGTGGAAAGAATGGGATGATTGTCAATTTTTTGAATATTACTAAACTTTCATTCCAAAAATGTTGTATATTATCATGGGTGTTTTATTTTATCAATTTTTAATTTGCATAAAATGTTTAGTCAAGTTGTATTGTTTCACTGCTATTTCAACTTTAATTTCCATTTTCTAAGTAGGTTGAACAGAAAAGGAGCTTAATCCCTCATCTATACAAAGTGAGACATTTGTAGTGATGTCTTGAGTGCTAAGATTTCTCTGGGCGTGTACTTTATAATTCTGATACATCAAGAAAACATTTGTCTTCACTTTAAGAAGAAAAAACTTGGTCAGAATGACCAGAGTCCAGAAAAAGTGCCATGACAGAAAACCCTCAGTTAGTGAAGAACATCAAAAAAACTGGGGACTACAACAATTTTCAGAACCCATGAGAGAGATCACAAGCTAAACCAAGTCTAGAGAATTCAGGGTAGGGAGTGGTCAGGGATCTGTTTCCAGAGTTCAGCATTGGACAGCAATGGGACCAGAAGGAGTGAAGGTGAGGAAACTGGTGGTGTCTTGGACAACTTTTATGAATAGGCTTGGCAATTTCTGAATCATTACCAGCATGAAATTGTAGGGTGGTCTGAGTAGGCAGATCTATTGGATGAAAGGCCCAGAGGCATGCTCTGTTAGACTTTCCCCTTCCCACTTCGCAGGCAGGGTACGGCTCACTCCCCTGTATCACCCAGTGATGATATTAATTGATTCTGGGAGAGCTACATCTCTTCACTGCTCTGGTGGTTCAGTGCACCCTTCCCAGTGTAGCAGGGTTGAGAGCTGTCTTGATGCCTGATAAGAAAGATTCTATCCTATAATGGAAGACTGTAATGAAAGATTGTATCCTGTAATGGAAGATACAATCTTTATTATCAGGCAACAAGACAGCTTTCAACCCTGCTACAAGTGGGTGGGAAGCTGTACAAGTAGGTGGGATTGGTGATTAGACAGTTAAAACAGGGCAAATAGTACCAATGAGTAGTGGCACAAAGTGTGTCACTGCAAGGAGGAAAAAACCGAAGTGGGAGCTCTCTAAGACTAACTACGCATTGACTCTGTAAGTAGAGGGTTGAATATGTGGACATGTCTTGAAAAAGGATCCACATGTTATCCCTAGCTCAGATTGCCTCTCACTTTTACTGCCTTCTTGTTATACCAGAAGGAATATGTCCTTTGCCTGTGTTTGGTGCCCTTTTCCCACCAGATACCAAGTGGTGTAGGGGGCTGGTCTGCTACACAAACATTTTCAGAGTGGATGGAGAAGCAGTGTAAATGGTGTTAAATTGACTGGAGATGACAAGTATATGGTGAGACAAAGATATTTCTTTATTCTGGTAATTACCCATACTGGAATAAGTTGAAAACAGCAACAACAGCAAAAAGTTTCTGTACTAGCCACTCTCAAAATGTCATCACCTGGGCTGGGCACGGTGGCTCATGTCTGTAATCCCAGCACCTTGGGAGGCCGAGGCAGGCAGATCACCTGAGGTCAGGAGTTTGAGACTGGCCTGGTCAACATGGTGAAACCCCATCTCTACAAAAATACAAAAATTAGCCGGACGTGGTGGTGTGCTCTTGTAATTCCAGCTACTGGGGAGGTTGAGGTGGGACAACTGCTTGAACCCTGGAGGGGGAGGTTGTAGTGAGCCAAGATCACGCCACTGCACCCCACCCTGGGCGACAGAGCAAGACTCTGTCTCAAAACAAGAAAAGAAAAGAAAAAAGAAAAGAGTCCCTGATCAGTAGTAAATGTAATAAAATCTAAACCTGTGACATGAAAACTGTGGACCAGTGTCAGACTCAGACCAGCAGAAGGAGGAATCCCAGCACTAACGTAAGTAAAGGCGAGGACTCTGTAATTTCTGAGGAAACCGCCCAGGAAAACAGACTGGCAGCACAGTGGCTGGCTTCTGCTGTCAGTTCTGGGAGGCTCTGGCATGGCTGTGAGGCTCAGGAGCCCCTTCACTTCGCCTTCTGGAAACGAGGGTCATATGAGTAGGACACTGGTTTAAGGCTGGTTAACTCCGGTAACCAGAAGGGAACCCGGCCAAGAGTCACTAAAAAGCCCCTATGTGAGTTAAGGGAATCGTGCAACCCAGAACGCTATCAACGCCACAGCGCCTCACCCCAGTCCCAGCCCCGGAAACCTCCAAAGTTTCCCGGAAGTGTTTGCAACCCGATATCCGGTCGTGGGGTCGCGCAGGACGTGAAAGCGTCTGAGAGTGCCGGTGTCCAGTCACCTGAAGGAAGAGTTCCAGATCCTGTCTGGAATTAAGTAAGGACCCTGAGTTAGGTGTGGGGGACCACCCACTCTAGACTAAAGGGGCTCGAAGAGAATTCCACCCCTACGTTCATCTCTTATAGAACCCAGACAAGAATCATCTGATGTAGCGACCCCAGGGACTTTTAAATACTCCCTGAGGAGACTGATACTCCCTGAGGAGACTGAGCGAGTGACGGTTTTGGACTGAGGAGACAGTAGGTGAGGGTTTTGGACTGACGAGACAGTGGGGGAGGCTTTTGGACTGACGAGACAGCGGGGGAGAGTATTGGACAGAGGAGACAGCAGGGGAGAGTATTGGACAGAGGAGACAGCAGGGGAGGGTGCTGGACAGAGGAGACAGCAGGGGAGGGTGTTGGAGTGAGGAGACAGAGGGTGAGGCTTTTGGACTGAGGAGACAGCGGGGGAGGGGGTTGGACTGAGGAGACAGC